>NC_134414.1:48886546-49004046 GCF_030867145.1 Opisthocomus hoazin | reverse complement strand
TTCTGCTCCCATGATCATCAAATCAAGCACCCCTCTGTCAGTCTAGGCTTCCTTCAGATTTGTAACCTGAACTGAAATCTTAATGGCTCTTCCAACAATTAAATCTTTGACAAAAGCTGGTATTTCTTCACCACAGAATGGCATGTTCAACAAAATGTCTTCCCTGGGGCCCAATCTCCATCTTTAAACAAAAACAGTTCTGGTTCTCTGGAGACATTATATTTATTGAATGTAAATGTCATAATAGCTTGACAGGTGTTGAGGCTTGTCTGAATTTTGTGATCTGAAGCTGTAGTATCCTACTGCCTGCCCCACAATTAATCTTATTGTCTTTGTAGGGTCCCAGGGTCTATCTGCCCTGATAACAAGGGGTAAAGTGACCTGTCAGTTAAGCTTAGAAAAGTGCTAAATCCTGAAAGAGCACTTAAATCCAGCACTTAAAAGGACCTCCTATACAGAATTGCCTTTCCTACCTTTCAACACTTTCCCTGGGTAAGATGATGGAGGAAGGGCAAGAGAAAATCAAAAAACAAACTTAATAACACCTTCCCTTCCAAAGACCATGATTTATAACAAGATTGTGAGAACATTCTGAAGCTATTTCATGTTGAATTACAGTATACCTTTACAAGTTGCTGCTAAACTAGTTCATGACAGTACTACTTGTGTTACTCTCATACCATTCCTTGTGCTGCCACTAAAATTTAAAATGTGGTACATACAAAATAGGTCTATAAATTTATATAGTAACTATCCCAACAAATGCAAACTCATTCTTAGTAACCATAAAATTACCTTCTGTTATCTATCACCCAGTGAATTATAGTTTCATCACTGAGAACAGCCAGCAAAACTGAATAACACTGCCTGTCTACCCACTATTTCACTGTTATATTCAGTGCAAGCGCTGCAGCTTACAGAGAAAAAGGATAAACAACAAAAAATTAGAGCTGAATATATGGTGGGGTAAATAAGGGTCATGTTATCAGCTCTGCACTGAATATAATTTTTAAAAGTCAGCATCTACCTCTTTAACTTTTAGTTTGAACCACAAATAAATCAATATAATTTTGGTCCCTAGATATGCCAACCAGGTTCTTACATTTCTGGATCTTTCCACTGCCAAATTACTTGCATTAAACACAGAAACAGAATAACATACACAAACTGCATGGGTTTTAATAGGGTACAAATTGATACAACAGTTTCTTTGACAGAGTGCCTGGAAGGATAAATTCCACGTTGTTAATAAGACTTTGCCTTAGTTCTTCCTGCCTGTTTACAGCTGAAGATGGGTCCTTTACCACTGTCACCAGAAGCGGTGGCCAGGTGCTGGCATGAGGGCATAACTCCTTGCTGTCACAAGTGAATGCCAAACCCATGTGTACAGAAGACCCATGGAAATCCTACTTTTCCTACCCTGGACTAGTATTTTAGCCATGAGTTGTCTCCACATTGATCAATGAAGTGATAAAAACACTACTACGTGGCTTGTTTGACCCATCACGACTATATGTATGAACAATGAAAACTCAGAGGAAGTTGTTTGTGATGAAAAATTACAGACAGAAGGTATTCAGTAATTTGGTGTATGTTCAAAATAATCGTTGCTTGCTCCTGTATATTACAGGCACATAAAAGGCTGAATTTGTCAGCTGAATTATTTTTCACTAATTATTTGCTTAGTCTGGTTAGCAACATGAGTGCTGGGTATGAAGCTAAGATCTGAACTCGTACAAAGAGGAACAGCTTTTGAGGAGCCTTTCAGTGGAACTCATTTTTTAATTCTGCCTTCAAATAGCTTTGCATTAAGAAAAAAATTAAAATGTACTGGCATTTGGCTCTTGGAGAATGGATTCCCAACATATATTTTATCTAGATTCTATTCCCCAGAGCATCTGTTGTGATCTTGTTTTTCTCAAAAGTGTGATAAGAAACATTTCAAGCTATATTTCACAATTTATCTAGAGCTTATTCATTCAAAGTGTGATAAGAACCTTTTTTTGCTTTTCCAAACGTGTAAATAAAGCTTGACATCAGTCAGAAATCTAGGTCTTTTAACATTTAACATTTGAAAATTGTGAATTGCCTGCCACAGAACTTTGATGATAATGGTCTTATAAAGGAATAAACAGGAAGGTCAAGCTGCCAGTGCCTCATATACAAAGAAGAACTAGAACATGCTGTCTGAATAAAACTAAAAGTAATGTTAACTGATCTGCTACAAAGCACCAGGAATAATTTAGCATTTTAGACAAGCAATTGAAAGAGCAGATGAATACTTTTGCTTCACAATAGAGGGCTTAGACTTTTGGGCAATGAACTTCCATAAACCATAATTCTTTTTGTTTTAATATTCATGTTTATTATCCAAATAGCCTTTTTCTGACAAATTAGCAAAGCTCATTAAAAAATCTTGAGACGAGCTCAAAGGATGGAAAAAATTATCTCTGACATTAAGATAAAATGCACATTACCGACCCTATTCTGATTGTTTGCTCTAACGTGGAAGTCTTGGATTTGATGCACAGCATCTGACTTGTCCTTTCACAACTTTGCATATCTCTGCCTTATTATGGTCATTTCCTCTTTGTTTCTTCTGACTTCGTTAACCCAAGTCTCCCTGCCCACTTTATTTTATTTTTATCTTTCCATTATCCTTGCCTCAGAGCCCTCCTTCACACACCGTGTTAGAGTAGATGGGAACCTTTCTTTACGACACATTCTCACATTCATATCACTTTAGGGTTTTTTTTAGATTTTTTTTAAAAATGCAAAAAGAAAGGAAGAAAAAAATTTTCAAAAGCTACCTGTCTTTTTACTAAGTTTTTGTCAGCTGACATGTCTCTGTATCTCTTTGGTTTACATGAGGGTGTTGTTCTTTTGATCTAAGCACCTTGCAAATAAGGAGTGACTCCATGGTCATCAGTCAAGATACTTCATCATGAAAGTTGTGTGGAACAGGATCTGGGCTTTTGTACAAATATCATGTGCAGTACCTCCAACCGAAATGGAGGATTAACATATAATTAGTTCTAAACTCGACTTGTTATCATACCAGTGCAGCATTTCGTACAGTGTACCGCTGACTGTTCTACCTCTTCCTAATAAGCCTTGGTTTTTACCTCAGAAAATGAAAAGAACAGTGAAATGATATTTTTCTGTCCAATATGCTGACGCTGCGCTGCTTAAGTGCTAGCAGACAACATACTTCCTTAAGTGGAGGTGAACAGTTGTTTTCTGGTAGGGTATTTTAGCAACCAGAAAGAGTGACATATTATTTTCAACTGACTTATCTACAGCATTATTTACAGATTATTCCTCACTTTGCGGATGGATGTCAGTTTTTCAGACCTAATTAATTTGCCTAGCATCTTTAAGTTCATAGTTGTAAGAATAGCACAACTGAAACTGATTAAATCCTTTTTCTCCCAGAAAAATGCTGTTGTTCATGGGAAAACAAGCAAAGAAAATGTTATGATGTCTAAAATACATCAGATGCATGCCAGAGTTAACTGATTCTACTTAGATGACTGATATTTGAGAGAATTTAAATGACATACAAAAAGGTAATTATACAACACTATTCAATGGTAACCTGGATCCCAGAAATGTATCAAACCTCCATAATTTCTTGTACCTTGAGATATCTAGAGCTGTTGAAAGTAGTTAACTATACACTTAAGAATGTTAAATGTTGATTCTAATGATTGAGGGACTGTCATCATAATTGTAAGAATCCAGCCTGAAAGGTCAAGTTCCTTTCCAATATCTTCTCAGAAAATATTTTCCTATATCGAATAATACCAACTTGTTTTTTTGGCCATTTAAGTTTTTCTTCTCCTCTCATAGTGTGATCCTGTCTTTCACTTAATAACATTAACTGAACATTGGAGGGAATTAATACTTCAAATAGCAGCCATGGAAGTGGGCATTGGTGTTGTGTGTAGGTAGGGTTGTTGGCATGCCCATGTAATGAGTTAATACACTTGATTGTATGGTGAAATCTTTCAAGCTAAGATGAAGTTTATTCCAAAAGTAGACTCGACTTTTGCCAGGAAATTTAAGAACTATGCCTACTGCACTGTCTTCCAAGTTTTTGAATTTAAACAAGAAGCAATTGCTCACTCTAGACAGAAAAGAAGACCTCAAGAACATACACTACCTATGGAAAAAAAGAAGAGCTTTTTAAATGTCTGAGTGTCTGCATATTTGGGTGTATTTTCTTGTGAAGATTTGGCAGCTTCTTTGAACAATGAGTTGGGTTTCCATTTTAACATACCTAATACAAATAGTTTTAATATTCCTTGAGATATTTTCCTTTTGTTTGACCATTGTCTTCTGAACCATCTGTTCTACAAAATTGTAGCTGAGATAGAACATTACTGCAGAGCACTACAACTATGTCTGTATTAATAAAAAATATTGCATGGTGCAACCTATATATATACAGCAAAACTCTTTTACTTTCTAGAACAGACTGGTCACCTCCAAAGAACATGCTGAAATACTTCATGGCCCAAAAGAACCTCAAAGCTATGCACAGTAGGAAAAACTGTTATATGCCACAGTCTGAAACCCTGATGTGCACTTAGCTAACAACAACTTATGTCTGTGCTCTGGCCCGCACCCTGGCTTTTTTCAGTTTACTGCTGTATATGTCACCAAGAAGTTCAAGCATGAAAACAACACTGTGCTTTATTCATAGATTGCATTGCATGAGATGTTATAAGAATGCATAGAACTATGTTATGTGCAAAATAAGACAGAGTTCATCTGCATTATGCTATCTACAGCATTCAAAATTAGTACAGATATTGTTTACATTATCCAGTACTTTAAGACATAAAGACCTGGCTTTCACCCAAAGTTTGTAAGTAATGAAGAAACTTTAACTTAGGCTGTTATCAGGATAGAGCTGAAAGGTAAATTTTGTAAGTGTTAAGGTATGTGCAAAGAACTTATGGTACTCTGTAAGTGCACATTTTGTTCTATCTTTTGATTCATCTTTCTCAACCTACCTTAACCTGCCTGCTTGTCTCATCCACCAGTTATGTTTTGTCTACTTAAAGCTCGTTGAGGGAATGACTGATATTTTACGTGCTTCGGCACAGCAGCTATAGCAATAAGGCCCAACCTGGCTTTGACCTGTATAAATGAAAATAAAAAGATTAAAACCAAAAGTGAACATTCAGACAAAAGAATAATGCTTAAGAGTGTCACGGAATATGGATGGGAAAAAACAGCACCCTTTTCCCACCTCCCTTTTTTCCCAGTTGAAAAGAAGAACAAAATTAAAGCTTTGCTTTATGGTGCATGCAAATCTCCAGATAAATGCAGATTGCTAAATTGAATGTCGTGTGTGTGTCAATAGTGAAACTTATCACGGATGCAGGTAATATCCTTAAGGAATAGACATGGTGTTTAATGTGTCTGATGGATATCCTTTTATACTATAACAATATTGAGGACTCCATGACAAACACTTGATAGCCTAAACAAATTTCAGGCATGCACAATAATGATAAAAAATCTTTTAGCATTCATACACTTTGGAGTGGAGTGTCAAAGGTCTTTTGTAAGTCAGTGTATCTCAGAAAAAACAGGAAAGTTGTAATCAGAAACTGCATCAAATAATCTGTCAATTACGTTATTTGATTTTTGTGGCTCAGCTTGTCCTTAAGCTTGTTTTTCTGGAACTATGTCAATATCCTTAAAGTTCCTACAGTACTTCATGCCAGGAGCTGCTGTTTTGGCACAATTTCTAACACATTGATGCTTATCAATCTAATCATGCAAGGCTCATCTTCCAAAGGGAAACAACTGAAAGATCATAGCGTCATATTTCACAGTGGAGTGGCTGTCATAACAATATATCATGCATGTATGCAAAGGTCATACTATAAATCAGTTTCATTAGGGCCAGACCCTTATTGCCCCCAAAAACAGAAGAAGGAGAAGGCAGTACATGAGGGAATCACTGATGTTCCAGTGATGTTAAAGAAGTCACTGCCAGCATGTATTGTCCCACAGCCATTGCTGCCTTTTACTATATATTTGTACTGTGAAAAAGAATTTTCTTATCGACTCTATCCTCTCCACAAAAGCTTTTATTTTGTGAGACAGGAGTTCTACAGATAGCAGGTATTTGTCATTGAAGACAAAAATTTCCTAAAATCCAGAAGTAGGACAATAAGATCAGGTTGGTTTTTTTAACCTATATCCATTTTAATGTGTTCTGTTTTCACTGCGGCTTACCTCCTTTTCTTATGTCAATATTAGCTTTGGCCAGTATTGTGAAAATGGTATGTTAGGTATCATAGAATCATAGAACAGTTTGCCTTGGAAGGGACCTTAAAGATTATCCAATTCCAACCCCCCTGCCATGGACATGGACACCTTCCACTAGACCAGGTTGCTCAAAGCCCCATCCAACCTGGCCTTGAACACTTCCAGGGAGGGGACATCCACAACTTCTCTGGGCAACCTGGTCCAGTCCCTCACCACTCTCATAGTAAAGAATTTCTTTCTTATAGCTCATCTAAGTCTACCCTCTTTTGGTTTAAAGCCTTTCCCCCTTGTCCTATCACTACATGCCCTTGTGAGAAGTCCCTCTCCTGCTTCTGTGTAGGCCCCCTTCAAATATTGGAAGGCTGCTATAAGGTATGTTTTTCTATTTAATGGAAATTGTTAAAAAATAGAAAAAATTTATTTAAGCATTATTTTTTTTCTGATTTTTCCCACTTTATAGATGAAATTAGAACAGCAAGGTAAAGCACAGATTATATTTCCTTTCCCTTTATTTTGCAGGGCATATGTCCACTAACCATGCCTAAAAGCATCTTCATGGGTGATCTTAATATTCTTCTCCTTCCTTCCAGTCTCCTCTGCTTTCTTGAATCAAATATGCAATTTCCAAATGTATTTATAAACATCTGGCATCTGACTTCTTTCTGTATTGAAGTGAGCTGTATGAGCTATGCATTATTGAAAGTTTAAGAGAGAATTTTACAGAGTCCAGACAAGATGTGTTCTAGTTAGCCCATGTGACCACTAGTACATGGGCAGACTGAGATTCACAGTGTTTTTTAGTAAGGTATTTGAATCATAGTCACTGATTTATTCACATATCCATAATCTTTTTTTCCCGTTGGTCAAACTTAAAAAAGGTTAAGAGACCTTTGACTTACGTATTTCGGTAATGGCTGTTAAAATCAATTCTAGCATTAAAGTCTCTAAGAATGAACAATGCATTGAGTGGAAAATTGATTCAATGGTCAAAGAACAGTCCTTTGTGGCCTCGTTTGCTTTTTCAATTAGTACAGATGTCACAGCTGGTCTAGGTGGCTCTCAAACTTTCACAAAATGTGTCCTTGAAGCTTTGTCTTTTTGTGAGCATTTTTCTTCTAAGACGATTTTGCATTGAGGTTAGCACTTCTGTAATTTTTTGTGCTCCATTTTTGCAAGAAAGCAAAGAGTCACGTAAAGAAATTGTGCATTTGACTGATAAGATGCTAACAAGAAAATAAAATATTGTTAGGTGGACTAGTGTGCTTTTGAGGAACTTGATTTCTGCAATCTGATGGATTCTGCATGAATTTGTTTCCCTCCTTTGGGAATGATGAGGCTCATTTCATGCGTATATTTGGCAGAAAACAGCTGACAGGGAGATGACTCATAACTGCAGCTACCTCAGATTGATTTTGACCAGAATTCCTGGGTCTACAGGTGAAGAAGTGATGGGAACACGTATGAATTCATTTAGGAGGGCTCCAGTAAGTCATGTGATTAAGGTACTTAACTGGGACTTAGATGATCTGAGTGCAATTCTAATCCCAGTTCTGCTACAGACTTACTATTTGATGTTGAGAAAGTCATCCTGGAAAAGATTTTTCATGAGCTTTTAGCATTGGCTTAATTCTGCTCGCATTGACTTCTACACAAAAAGGTTCCCAGCATATGTCATGACATGGCATATCATGACTATATTGGTAACCTATCACTGTGTTGTCTCTTAGAAACTTCAGGTAAAATAGATAAATGCCAAATTTCATTTCTTTACATACATATGTTAAGGATTAAATTAATTTCCATATGTAAATACGTAGAAGAAGTGAATAGGAGACTGTAACATTAACTGCCCTGTTTCTCTCCTTTACCTGTTCTGATTGTCATGTAACATTCATAAACACAAACACTCAGATTGTTTTTTTTATTTTAGATATGCAAACAATTTAGTTATAACAGGCAGTAGGGTTCTTTTTTAGTGCTTTAATGTTTTACTAATTTAATTTTCCACAGTCAAATTCTTTTTTCATTTTGCCTTATAGCTTAAATTTCCCTTAGTATTTGTAATTATAATATTTGTTTGTGATTATACTGCAACATACTGTAATTCTCGACCAGCTGACAAATAAGTAGATTTGTATCTAATGTCTTTTTAAAAATAATAATAAAGACTGATATTAAGATCTCTTAATTTATTTTTTGAAAATTCAGAAACCAATTGCTTGATTAAACTTTATGCATTTAAAACTATACATTTCATCAGATGTGTAAAAATCATGAGCGAAAGTCAGGTCGCTTGTTGAGTGACTTTAACTACCAGCTAAGTTGCTGCAAGTTGTATCAACCTGTGCATGGACTGAATTTCTCCCATGGTATTTGGAGTAACAGAGAACTAGATAAGGGATTAAATGGCTGGCCTTTCAAGTTAGTGGTCTGCTTATAAATGAAGTGACCGCCAATACTTCACGATATCCCTTGGAACAGTCAGATAATTCTGCAGTTTTAACATGAATGAAACAAATACTTTTCAACACTGGTAGTAATAATTCTGTGTCCTAAATGATGAGGCTTATTTAGCATTATTTTGTATTGCATAAGATAAAAACTCTGTTAGTCCAAATGCTTGCACTGGCCTCTAAAAAATGCCTGTTGATTAACTCTCCACTTCAAGAGCAGCAGGTTCTTCGGTCAGTCTACATTATCTCCTCTTGTTCTTTCAGCCACCTAATATCAGGACATTTGTTTCTGCAAGGGTAGCAAGAAGAGGTAAAGTTGTGGCTAAAGCTTCATAGCTGTGCCTGGGAGTAAAACAAACTGGGTTCTGAAGGGATATAATTTGTCTGACTGTTTGACCAGAGGTTTTTCTCTGGGTGACTGTTGTTACTTCTTCCCATTTTAGGGAGAGACTTTGGAAAATGACTTTCCATTTTCTGTGGCACAGACTTTTTATTCTTCTTTGGATAAAATATATCCGGAATGACTGTAATGCATTTCACATTTACTAGCTATGAATCCTGACCTTTCTTTTTCAGAGATGGTGTCCTCTGAGAGACGAACTCATCCTGGAACGAGACACATAAGACATGGTTAGATTGAAATGGTCTGATTCTTTGTATATGGGGAAGAAGGATTATAACTAGAAAAAAGTGTTGTTACAAGAAGCTAATTTTTTTGGTCCTTAGCACTGAGAACTCCTGTGTTATTCTCATTTTTTTATAGAAAGCTACAGCTAGTAATGAATAAAATAAGTTGTTCCTGAAGCTGAAAGCAGGACTGCCTATTTTGAAGATCCCACTGCATCCACAGTCTTCTTTTCCAGTCAGCTCTCTGTTTGTGGGTCAAACAGCACAGTTCTTGGGGGATATGAAAACCTGTGGGTTAAGACTTGGGATACTTGATCCTTATTGATAGGGATGAGCAGAAGATTATGAACAGTGAAAATCTGAACCAGAATGTTTAGTTCTGGTGCAAGTGTTTGTGTTTGATTTGTATTTTGCAAAGAAAAGCTATAGCATGAGATTACCCGTGATGCTATGGCTAGTAACTGTTCAAAGCTGTCCATAACTTGAGAAGGAAAAATATACAGTTTCTGTTGGTAGGATTAACTTGTGATTATTGAGTGCTATAGGTATGATTTCTGCTTGCTTCAACTACGCAGGAAGACTTCTGATTTTACTGAAGATAGTGTACCAAAGGAATGTCTTACAAACATTTCATGATGGAGGCCAAGTGGACACTTCTCTCTGTCCCAGTTCCTATCTTAGGTTTACCAGAATGTAACCGTTCACTGTGTGAATCTTGAGATAGAGTTGAATAGCTGACATACAGACCAATTTGTAACTCTTCCCTCCCTACCTGTATGTTGCTAAAGTTCTTTACTGGTGTTCACTAGAATTCCTGTTTGTGATTTTCAGATCAGTACAGGTTGGTGTTTCAACTACCGTAATTAACAGGAGGTTATACAAGTGGTTTCTTGTTCAATAGTACAGTGTCATAAGCAAACTCTGCCACCTTGCAATCCGCTTACTCCAAATTATTAAAAAAATATATTAAACAACTTGATCGTAGTACTGACCCGTGGAACACTCCATTATTAATATATCTCTTCTTTGAGGTTATAACTATTTATTTCCTATCATTTAATCACTTTTTAATCCATGACAAGCCTTTGCCCCTTACTTCATTGTTATTTATTAGCTTTAATATTCTTTTATGAGGGACCTTTTCTAAAGCTTTTTGAAATCCAAGTAAATTATATCCACTGGGTCACGTTCATCTACTGTCTTATTAATATTTTCAGAACCTTCTAACACATTAGAGAGGCACGATTTTCTGAAGCAGAAAGCTTGTTGGTTTTTTCTTTGCCATATATACTATGATTCTCCAAAGTTGCACTACATTGTGTCTATTTGATTTTCAGGCATTGTAGAAAACTGTAATTCTCAAGACATCTCCTAAATCCTTTCAAAAAGATAAGAATCGTGCTCTAATGACTTCCCAGTTCTCAGGAAGTGCTGTGGTTGGTGAGGGTATAGTGTGATTTGCTATTAAGCTACTCGGTCAAATAATTTAAAGGATGGCTCCAAAACTTTCTGTGAACAAGGTTCAGTTCAAAAACAATCAATGTATTTTTTCATAAAATAGCTTGGAAGAGGAACTTTATTATCTTATTTCTTCAGTAGTACTGAAGTATATATAACTTCTTAGATAATCTAGCCAATTCCTGCACTTATTATCCTCATTTCTTTAGTAATAAATACCAAGAAATTAAATTTTTGTATATATTTCTTGTTTCTAGTAGATGAAAACATATGAAAAGGACGATTCTGAAAGTCGTGCTTTTTAACAATAAGGTCAGAAGACTCAGGAAACATTCTCCACCTGAGAGACTTTTAGTACTTGAACCTTTCCAACATTGTCATTGTGTGCTAAGGCTTTGTCTGCTATGAGAGAAGTAGAGCAAAACTGTTCTAAATCTGTCACCTTAACCTTTTCCCTTGTAGGGTCTTGAGTAACAAAACACTATCAAAGGGAGAAAGAAACAACAGAACTTATGACAGTTTGTTCAACTCAGGGAAGAATGTTTGACTCCTAGGTCCGGAGCAACAATTTGGACTGAGCAGCAATATGCAGTATATTTGCCAATAGGTCAAAAGAGAAACTGATAAGTAGGGGTGTAATGATTCCAAAAAGATGTTCTATCTTTCGAGAGGGAGAACATGGAAAGTGCGGATTCCTTCCTCTCTCCTTGTTCTTGAATGTAGGAATCAGGGAGTAAGACTGGGGCAGAATGACACGGAATTAAGGACAGTGTGTGGCCAGCAGAAGTACAAAAATATTGTCCTTTCCTTGGAAGACCGGAAGGACCTCAGCATCCTTCCAGGCAGCTGCAGGTATTCTTGGTCTGCCACGGAATCATGGAGATGGAGACAGGGCACTGCAGGTAATCGGTAACTGGTGAAAAGTTCAAGGAAAGATAGGTCTCAAATCGCATTTACAGTGTGAGGCCAGAGCAGGATGCAGGAGCTACCTGGGGCAAGAAGCCAAAGTTTGCCCAGCAATTCGTACAGCTTTTCCAGCCACTATTGTTCTGGAGCCAAGTGTTACAGACCCAGCTAGGACATGCAGATTGCTGTATATAGAACATATGACTGATATTTGGGATCTGGGCCTTTTTCTCAACAATGCTCTGTTGATACCATTACTGCAACAGACTATGGGACTAGAGTTGTGATTAGATTGCCCAAATTTGAAGATGATTACATTTTTGGTCAGGCTGGAGTTTCTGGTCCTGGAATGATCAGATTTGCCAGGTTTGAATCTGATCAGGCTTTCATCAACCGCGAGACAAGTAGACCTGAAGGATTACATTTTGTCCGCCACATCCAATAAGTCAGGTGTCAAGGAACAACTGTGGTGTCACTACAACAAAAGTGAATGTGCACTGTCAATCCAGGCCATGGACTATTACCCTGGTAATTAAGATCTGAACACTCAGATGGTGGACCAGTTGCATATGGTCAGTATAAATCACAAATTGTAGCAGAGAGAGATATAATTTTTCTCAAAAAATTGCAGGAGTAGCAACAGAAAAAATATCCCTTTGGCAGGTAGGAATCTGTCACACTCCTTGGGTTTTTTACAGATTAAAAAGGTACCTGGTCATTGTTGTTATTTCTTAGAAATACTAAAGCTGCACACACTTAAGAGATCATGTTCTTTTGTTAATTTGTCATTGGACTTAATACGGTCTTCTTCCAGAGCTTGTATTCCTTTGTCAAATCAATGTGGATGGACTTCTTCACAGCTTGCACAGCATTTGAATAACCATTTACATGTCCATCCCCCTACAGGGATGGACTGTGTTGCAGGAGCAGAGCTGGTTCATATGGCACATTATTTCAGTGATTGCCGCTTATCAGAGAGTGTTTGAGATCAGGTAAATGACTGCATTTTGGCTACTCGCTAAGTGCGATTCCTAAGTTGCAGTTTTCCTAAAAACTGTGGAATTAACAGATAAAAAAATAACTAGAGTTGTCTACTCAAGTCATCTTGCTAGCAGTATGGTCTTATGCCACCTGAACAATATCAAATCACTGAAGTTTGACAATATTAAAATGGTGATGGATAGGAATTCAACAATATTTATGGATCCCTAAGAGCTGAACATTATGATAGTAGGTTGGGTTTGCTGCCAGTGGAACAAGTCACGTTCTGAAAACTAGTTTTTAAAATTAATCAGATATTTTTTTGATAGAAAACTATGCAGAATCATTTGTTGAAAGCAACAAAAAAGTAAAAGTTTCCATTGCAGACTGAAATCTTTTGGAATTTCTCCTACTTTTGGCTGATTTTCAGCAAGCTCTGCTTTTTCAGTGTAGAAGCTTCTTATCAACTTTATTGTTTTTATTACCTAATAAATCTCTAACTTAATTATAGTTAATAAAGTGTTGCCAAATATTCAGAAATCATGAGTAAGTCTTCCAGAATTCATAGGTTTGGGTTGGGTTTTTTTGTTACCATGTTTGGAGTTCTCCTTGTTTGACTACTGTCTTTTACACTTTTAGGAAATGCTCTAATTTTTTTCTGCTTAAATATGAGGACTGGAAACATGACATCTTTTATGAAAGTTAATAGCTTCTTAATTAGTATAAATCTGGGATCTAGGTCTTGAAGAAAAGCATCAAATATCATGAGGCTAATAACAAGATTGCAAGAGCTGGCAATTTTATTATCAAAAATGAATCAAGATTCCTTATTTTGCCAGAACAATAGTCATTTGTCTCCAATTTATCAGTAGCCTTTTAATTTTTACAGTTATGTCAGAGGTGTGGAAACATTTATTTTTATTTCTTACCTACAATTTACTTGTCTCTCTCTTAACGATGTTGTCTGCGTCTTCAGGCAAAATATTACACATCAACTTGTCATTAAGTCACAGTTTTGAAATAGATCTCTTTCCTCTATCCTGTGTATCCACTGACAATTAAATAAGAATGCCAAAGTCCTTCTGTTCTGAATAAGATTTTATTCTTCTTCTCTTTCTTTCTCTTTTTGTTGTTTTAATTTTTGTTCTTTCTCTTTAATTTTCTTTTCCTCTTTCTTTTTTATTCTTTTTTTTCTGTTATTCATTCACTTTTCATAGTCATTAATGTCCTCCTGCTTTCAGAACATAAAGAAAAAGAACATTAAAATATGTTTAAATGCCAGCTCAACTATTTAGAAAGTTGTTAATGCCTTTATTTACATGTATAGGACAAATTGGTACTCTGCTATGCTGGTTCTTACAGGGTATATGAAAATGCCACAATTATTAGCAAGAAATGTTTTTTTTTCCCATATCGTCACTTGTTAAAATATAAGGAGAATCTTATACCCAGAGTTTCAAAAATAATCCTTTGTAATTTGTTATGCATACTACTGTCATGTGTGCCTCAGCAGAACGTTAACATTATTAAGTAAGCATCTAGGTGTACTTGAAAAGATTAAAGATTTTCTGTTTCCTAAGAGATTAAATACAGCACCTCTATGCAGAGCTGGTTTGATTTGTCTTAGCCACGCAGGCAAAATGGAGTTTGGCTGTGTCAGATATGAGGGGCTGAACTTGTCCTGGTCTTGCTCAGGGAAACAGAGAGGGCTGGAGGAGAATGAAGAAAGAACAGTGGTTAGGTGGAAAGCCACAAAGGAAAAAAAGCATGAGACACCAAGCCCCGAAGAAAAACTGCTGCCACTGGGAGGGTGACAGCAGTGGAAAGCTGAGGTGGTGCCTGTGGGAGGACCCAGCTGAATCATCCCAGCAGTTGCTGGTGGCCACCCTGGCTTCTCCCTGCCTTGCATCTACCCTGGCTTTAAGGTTTGAAATTATATTTAATGTCATTCTGAATGCCCCACCACTTAAAAATGACAAAATGTGGGGATTTTCACTGTTATTACTATATCCTTCCTGTAGCAAAAACCTCATCCTGTCCACGTTTTGGCCACACACTAAAACACTGGGGAGCAGCAGGTGATGTTCATGATCAGACGACTTAGACCTGCAGATGTCCTTAGAACACATAATAGTTTTCAGCCCTTTTAAGAACCCATCTCATTTTGTACTGCAATGTTATTCTTGCTCTCGGAAGTAACATTTATTACCAGAAGACAATATAAAGAGTCATAAGTAGCACTGCAAAAATATCTTGCATGCTGCATGTGGATTGTAACTGACTTCCTAAGGGTGTTTTTCTTCCTGTTGGTATTGTTCTGTATATATCCCTCAGAAGCAATGACAAAATTCAGTAGAGCACAGAAGTGCGTAAGTGCTAGTCGCTGTCCATTAAAGTAGGAAAATCTGCGTAGGTGCTGGATATTAGAAGCCTAGATTGTTACCGTCTGGTTCTAATTCTGTGTGTTTCTACAACACATCAGATTAATTAAGTTCTTAGTTGTATTGTACACTGAAAAGACCATCATCCATTATAACCACCACCACTTAGTTCAAACACAAGATTGAACACAAGATTGAATTGCTTTGGACACCATCTATGATCTTTGGCATACACTAGGAAGTCTCTGCTACACATTTTTAGCTCATATTGAAAAGCACACTGAAACTGGTGTCACTACAGGCCAGTATGAAATACTGAAAAATCTGACAACGCTCCCTCTCCCTGCCCCCCATATGCAGTAGTAAGGCAAGCATGGCCTCCGAATTTTAGAATATTTTATCTCTGGTATATTGAAATTCTTCTGTGCTTCAGTGTTTTTCTCTTTCACCAGTAAAGTTACGGTGCATCTAGCAATTGCTAGAACATTCAGTATGTTCTGTGACTCGTCTGTTTTGCAAGATTATGCTTTCCATTTTTTCCATGTTCATGTTCAGTTAGAGTAGCAAGCTGTATACAGGAAAAGTAACAGCAGAGAGCAGAACACAAGCTCAGGGGTTCTTATCACATCTTCCCAGTCGTGTGTTTATTATTCCTTCCCTTCCCCTGCTAGCCTCCACATGTTCAGACTGCAAATTCTTAAAGCAGGTATATAAATAATATGTTCATATTTTATATATTTTACATAATAAGATACATAATATTCTATGTATGATAATATTATTTGTTTTATTGTTTTATATATTTATTATATATGTTATATATTTGAGAAATGTCTCTGTATACTAGAAAAATAGCAGCCTTTCCCCACAGCTTTCCCGGTGTCATTTCTGTTGCTTCACATTTTTTGCATTAAATTTTACAGTATAATATAATGCTTTTTCATGCAAAGCGTTGTGCAAGTGTGTGCAGGATCATAACACTAAATGCCTCTCAACACCAATTAAAGTGCAAGACAAGCAAATCCACAAAGGATAGCTTCTAGTAAAAATGAAAAAGGAAAGAGCTCTGGGAATATTAAGATGAGCACATCTGGAGGTTCTGAGGGAAGACCTTCAATGCAAAGAATTGGGTTGTTGTCTGTTTTAGTAGACTACCTAGGAAAAGGGGTTCTAACTCTTTTAAGCATTGCCTTCCTTCACAGGTTTTGGGATTCAATCATTCAGGCGGAAAAAAGATCTGTGGATAGCTTGGCAGGTCAATGGAGCTCAGGTCAACTAACTGACCTTGGTAATCTGTGGAGGGGATACGATTTAGGCTGTCTGGCCTAGTCCTCCTGTCATCTGCCTCTGGAAGAAAGTAAAATCCATCTTAGGTAACTGGAGTACCATAGAGGATCTGCTTCCTTGGTAAACCAGTGTTACAAAAGGACAAAACCAAAACCCTCCTCAAAAGGAGGTGGGCACTGGAAGCAGGACTCTCAAAATCCAGTGTGACAAGGAGAGAACCAGTCCTTCCTAACCGTAATTTAAAGATGGTGGTGGATCACCCACCAAGGGCTGAGGACCTACTACCAGAGGGAATGAAAGCTAATGGCAACCTTCCTACAAGTTAAAATAATTAATGAAAAATTTATGACCTGTAATGTGGAAATTGCTGCTGGATAGTCCCCAGATAAATTAAATTAATAAAGTTGCAGCTTAATTAAGCCATATCTTTCTGTTTTCTTGCATGACTGGGGCAATGATGCAAACTCAGCAGAACAGAGGAAAGGAAGAATAGAGTCTGAAGGGCTGAAGTTTGAAAAGCAGAAGACTGAGTACGTCAAAAGAAACCCGCTAAATAAAGAGGCCATAGACTATGTGAGCAGAGTTTTTTGGCCATGTTATTATGCTTAATTTTAAGAACATTACAGTTTATGGAAGTTTTGGAATTATGCAGAAACAACATTTCGGCAGTGAAGAAAGAAAAAGGAACTGCTCCTGTGAGATGATTCTGTACTGAGTGAAATAGGTGAGTGTTTTGGAAGAAAGTGAGTCAGACATCACAGAATTTTAAGTGTTAAACAATAAGGAGTGAAACATTTTTTTTCTATTGTATTTGAACTTAAAAAACACAAACCTGCAATATGTTTGGAATTTATCTTCCAAATGTAATTAAAAAGGTAAAATAATAACAGTAATAAAGCAAGCAAGTTTATAGAATTTGGAGTTATAGAATTGATTTTGGGTTTTGTTGAATTGTTTTACTGGAATCTTCCAGACAGAGTTGACTAGAAACCTTTATAACACTGGAATTTTCTTTCTGTTTGAATCTTCTGCAGATTTTTTCACCTATCTTGAAGTTCATGCTTTGTAAATATACTGTGTTTTGTGTGACCTCTTCATTACATTTCTAACAATTTCTCACATCTTCAAAATATTAACTTCAAAAAGTTATAATTCTAATATTCAAAATCACTTAATAGAGATGAAAAATGTATTAGATTCTTCAGGGAAAAGTCTTTAATAATACTACATTACAGTCTCATATTCATTAGTTGAACTGTGATATTTGTCACAAAAAACAGATTCTATGTTAACACTTTAAAACGAAAGGTGAGGATGTTTTCTTCTCTTTAATACTATCCGTACAAGACAGAAAAGTATTTCTTTAAATAGCTTTATAAAGTAATCCTTGATCACATGAAAATAATGGAGTTTTCAGACCTAGAGTTTTCTTATATATGTCTAGAATGTAAAACTTTCCCTGAAACAGCAGCAACAAGATTTGACCATCTTTGAGTGCTGTCCATGAACAATGATAAAGAAAAATTCTTGCCTTTTCTTCTACAGTTTATACCTTTAGTCTTCTTAGGTTTAAACCTTAACCTCTCTGCTAAACACAGGGATGAAGATCTAACTGAGCTAAGTAAAATGGCCGTCATGAAGTGCAGTGTTAAATCCAAAAGTAACATTTTTAGTCTTTTGAAAAAATGTAATACATCTTAATGCAAGAGGAATTACAGGTGTGAAGATGATTTTCAGTCCTGTTGACTTCAGTAATACATTTCACGCATACAGCAGAGTTTGTGTGTAAGAGTCTTGTCAAAGCAGGGCCACAGTAGCGGTCATGCTCATGTCCACATACATTGGAAAGATTGGGGTTGCAGCATAGCACATCCTTCTCTGGATCTGACAGGAGCAGCTTACAGGACATTACGCTTTCAATTCATAAAACTCATATTTTGTTTTGGTTTATTTCTTGTGGCTTTATGGAAATCTATTCAGCTGCTTACTTCCATTTGTACAATTGTGTTTACACATTCCAGGTACAGTTCATGATGTGCTATTATTGATTTCCAAAGTTATCAATATTTGCTTTTTTAAATGTTCCATTCAGTGAGTTGTCTGGCTAATCAAGCAGTGTACAGACAGAATAAAAGTGTATGAATAGACTTACAGCAATTTTTTGGAGTGCAGTGACTTATTATCTGTCGGCAATAAAACTACTTATTATTTCTACATTCTATGTAATTACTCTTTGAAGTGAAAAATTTGCAGATTGAACTTTTTCAAACTTTCTGACACAAATTGTTTTACAAGATATTGATTTAAAATAGGAAGCAAAACTTGAGAGAAAAATGAACATTTGTTACTCGTCTTGACAATGCACGAATAAATTCCTCACTTTTCTGAACTTCAGTTTTATTAAGTAACTTTCTATAAGACAAGTTTCAGCAGATCAGCATAAAATTTTCTTAATTTCATTACAGGCTGTAAATTAAAATTAATGAGGCTGACACCCACAATTAACAATGAAAAATGCAGATTGTTATAATTACTTAAGCAATAACATTGCTTTACATAGAAGACTTAAGGTGCTCCACAAATTATTTACATGTGTTACATAAAACACAAAAAATGACAATTTCAATTTATTTTGTCAGTATAAAAAACAAAAATCCTTACTAAAACCTTTCTCATTTGGGAATCTCTCGCCATGCATAATTAAGCAAATTTGATTGCAATTAAGCCTGGCTTCTACAGTGGAGTTTTAATTAATGCAAATCTGGCATCTACATCTATAAGATTAATTTTTGTGAATTAAAAGAAAACAACAAAGCATATTTGAAAGTGCACTTGTATTGTTGAAAGGATGGAATGCAAAATCTTATTATTTTTCAGTCTTCCATGTGCATAGCCTTTGACTTATACTTTAAGGAGGGATATTTTATTTGGATCTGTTGTTTATTTCTCAAGGGATTATTAAGCAGGATCATAGCAATTACACTAAGCTTCTTCTAAGGAACATCTTAAAATGTAATTGTATACATTTAGAAGAAGAAACAAATGATAATATAGGCTAAGCAGTGAGGGCGCCATTACACTGCACAATGTTTTTTCTAAAGTCATCATCCTCGTCTCTCATTTGGTGCCTTGAATATCCTGTGGAGTCTGTGGGAGCACTTGAAATATTTTCAGATATATTTTAATAAAATTTTGTCTTAAAATCCCTGACTTAGAATGACTGTTATGAAACAGAAGAATTTTTACTTTTTATTTATTTAGCAGTGTGCTTTGAACTGATTTTTAAGTGTTTTCTCTCTATTAAATTTGTTTGTGTTTCGTTTAGTATCTTTAAAAGAACTGGGAGTTCAGTTCCTTTGAAACAGTCCCCTAAGAGTCTCCTATTCTATCATTATTTCCACATAAAAAAGTTCTGATTTTAGAAACCACATGGCTTGTCTTGCTCTTAACTACTGCACTGTGTAATTTAATTTTTTTGTTTGTACAATAAAACAACCATATGGAAATGGACCATTAACAAAAGCAGCAGATATTGCATTAAAAGCTACTATTCTCACTGACTTGCAAGAAGGTAAATAACTCCTTTTTTCATTCAGTCTCTCCATACAGTGTCAGAAGTCAGGTATTTCCAAGGAGGCATTTGTGCCTTTGTCTGTTCTGAAAGCTGCAATTTTTCCTTTCTTGAAATATATTCCAGTATTTTATTCTGTTCTTAACCACTGTTGCTGTACTTTTCCTGTGGTCTTGCTTTTAAAAAAATGCGCAGTGAGCATGCAGACAAGATATGACTTCCTTTTTAGTCAAGTGTGAGAAGGCTGAGCCAAACCCCGTGTTGGGGGAAGGTGGGTGCCAAGATAGGAGTGCCTCTGGGAGAAAATGAACCACCTAAACTCTTGCATGCAGACTGCTGGAGGTGTGTGACCCTGATGTGAGAAGTCACATTACCAACAGCGTAGTTCTTCTTCCTGTCTCATACAGTTTCTTCCTGATTTCTTTCCTCTTCTATTCAAAACCCAGAAATCTCCCTTTCGTTACGTGAAATACCATCTGAACTGAAGACTTACTCTGTCAGGGGAACTGTTCTTTTATATCTGTATCAGGCAGGGGGAGTACAAACGCATCCCCTCAAGGGGCTGTAAATGCTGGAACATTTGGTTCCTGCAGTATAGCTGTTATTATTATGGCTCCCAAAGGTAGCTTCCAAAGCACCGCACTGAGGGTGCTCGTAGGGCACTAGAAACAGCAGGAGGTGAGTCCAGCCTGACAATCACACGCACTGCTTTTGCAGTGGGGGGTTATTGACATAAAGTGAAACATTCTCTTTATTTTGGTGTGGTTTACAGCATAGCCACATTTACAAATTTTGTATTAATTACATTTATTTTCAGTATATTAAATCATGGCATTTATTTTGGTTGAAGTTAAAGTCTAGTATTACAATGTCTTAATAGCCAGTTTAGACAGAAGATATCTAATTTGATTTTCCAAATTATCAGCTCAAAAAGCAAGACAAAGGGCAGAAGATGGTCTGCACATCTCTGGTTATGGATCAACTTCTGCCTTTGCAAGTCTGGAAGAGCAGCAGTATAAATGCTTTGTAACTTACATGATAGTATCTTTTTCACTGGAATTGTCAAGTGTCCATCACTGTCTCCCCTCTCTAATTTAGACAAGCTTGGCACTAGAAACCTGTATTTAAGCACCTGTATTTCTCTCCTAATGTTCGTGTTTGCATGGTTTGGGTTTTTAAAATTGTGTTTCCTGTGTGTGTGCAAAAGGAAGATATTTGTAGAGTTACATTGTCTGTCATAATTCGAACAATGATTCAAAATGGGATCCTTAACCTGTGTTGAGACCTATAAATATCTGAGCATGTTATATAGATTGCTGAGTATTCACAGTTTGTTTTGTTTTCAACTTATGGAGACTTACTGCTTCTGAAAGACTAGGTTGCTTGAACGTAGAAAGATAAAGCCTAGTTTAAATAATCAGAAAAAAGAGTCTTGGGCATATGCTGTACGATTCCTAACAGGGATACTGCTGTACTAGAACTACAGGTACCTAGGCCCATCTGGCTGAATCGGAGCACCAAAGCTCTAATGTTTTGAAAGCGTTAGATGCCTGTAAACAATTTGTTTGGGTATCCTATGAGTTCTTGGAAATCCTAAGCAATGATCTCTTACAGAAAGCCATAGGTATGTTCAGACTTTCACCACTCTTTGGACCGTGTCATTTCTCAGCACACCTCCACTCACCTGTGATTCTGAATGCTATAGCTGTAACAGGGCAGTTCCCAGTTTGTTTTTCCTCCTTTTTTAAAAATTGTTTTCTCTGTTATTTCTTCTTTCTTCCTCTTTCTTCTTTTTCTTTTTATCCTTTTTTTCCTTTTCTCCCCTTTCCTCCCCTTTCTTCCCACTTCTCCCTTTCTTTCAATTTTTCCGTCTTTTTTGATCTTTCCTCTTTTTTTTTCTCCTTAGTTTTTAAGATAGGATAAAAGCAGTCATTTCTCTTAGAAACAGAGAGACAGTGTTTGTTTCTCAGTCTGGGTGTTTCAAAATTTTATCATTCGATATCACTCATTCTTCTGTGGCGTGTTCTAACCATGAAGGTAGGCATTAGTTTAGCTGAAGGCTACCACTGCCCCTTTGTCAAAAGTATTGAGGAGGAATCAAAGGAGAGATGTCAAAGGGACAAGGTGGAGTAAGTTTGTTTATATAGCACAAAGCTTAGAAGAGTCTTCTGATATTGCAAATCAGTGAGGTTTTGGGTTTTTTGTTTCCCACATTTATTGTTTCCTGATGATTTTCAGCAGTCTCAGACATGGCATTTTTACACGTCAGTCATGTAGGAGACCGATTTTGTAGGCATCCTCTAAAAAGTATTAATGTGCTTGCACACACATATACTCTTGAATAAAGGCAGATCCCACAGAATGCAGCAGCCACTACTTTGGTTAAAGCTGCAGTCAGAGGAAGAGGTTGTAGTTCCCCTTTCTTTCACACAATTAGTTGATCAAGCTTTTCCTGAAAGTTTTATAACATTGTGGGTGAAGAATGAATAAAGACATCAAAACTCTCGAGGTCAGAGATAGATTATCAAAGCAATGAGAATAAGGAAAATTAAGATATCATTAATAGTAATGATACCAAAATGAGAACTAGAAAACAAGTCCAGGAAAATGTAGAGTCTCTTATGCTAGTCATTAACCTGAAGACTATGATTAAAACATAAGAAGTGATTCCATCACCTTGTTGTGCAAACATGGTGAGAACATCCTTCTTCTGGCCTGAGTTTTTCAAAGAAGCCTAGGGCCATTAGGCATCCAAATCCTGTTAATAAATCCCTCTCTTGGTCTACACCTTTTCAACATCTACAAAATTATAAAGGCACATTCAGCTGGTATTTCCTGTTTAATGTTCATTATGCATTGAAGAGGTATTGAGAAATAGTTTTTCTCCTGCAGTTATGAAACAATTACAAAGGTCTTTCCTGAGTGAGTGAAATAAGTGCAGATTTTGTGAGTCTATGCCAAAATCTATTTAATTAAGTCATAATTCTTAGGAAAATAATGCACCAGCAGCTTCAGAGAAAGTGCAAGGTATGACATATTTGAATTAACTCTATTTAATTAAAGGAGAACCTTCTGAGGGTCTCAGATTTCATGGGACAATCCAGTTGTCACTGTGACTGCTACTACATGCATGCTAGAGCTCAGATTTCATGTTGCACTTGTCAATTTATTTGTTTGTTTGTTTTGGGAGTATATTGTTTTATATCCGCAATGACCAAAGCAAGAGCCAGGTGGGACAAAACTGTCAGAATTGCCCATAAGTAATGAAATGCAGGGGAGAAGGTGGAAACGGAAAAGGAGCAAAGAGGATGGAAGAGAGATTTGAGCAGAGTAGGGAAGGAAAAAAAAATCAGAAGGAATAGGAAAAAGGGAGTAAGTGAAGTGTAACACGTAATTGTAACAACAGTTCAGGTATTTCAAATGGAAAATAGTAACTCCTATTGCTGTGTTTCCATATGTTTGACAGCTTTCCCACCACTGTCTGGAAGTGAAAGATTTGATGTGTTGGAAGGTCATAGCTAAGTTGCTGTGCACTAAGAATACAACTGCAGTTGTTTCAGTTTGTGTAGATAAAATCACAATGCTTTTGCTAAAACCGTAGGAGATGTGCTGACTAAAAAACATGTTTTATAAAAATTTTTATATATTAATGTATTTATTTCTGAAAAGAACTTTTTTTTTGCCTTGTTGCTTGATAGAGCTGTGTTGTTCTCGGCTTCTTGACTGTAAAGGAAGACAACTTTTTCCTCACCTTGCCAGGGAAAAGAGTTGAAGGGTAGTTATTTTCAAAAAGGAGAATAATAATTATGATCTGATCTCATCTCACTGAAAGAAAGTAGAGATGGCTAAAAGAGTTGTACTTTTTTTGAGGGTTACTATTTGAGTTTCTGTGACATGTTTGTCTAGTTTGCTGTTTGGTTGATTGGTTTGTTTACTGCTAATGGTAAAGATGTACTGTAATCAGTAGTGAGGATATGAAAGAGGGATTTGGAAGGGATTTGGAGCATGGGGAGGGGAGAAACACAAGAAAAATCAGGGAGAAGATATCCAGAGAAACTGATGTGTAGAATATGGGGACAAGGATCTTCAAGGGATAGAAGAAAGAAAATTATTGGATATATGCACAGATTGGTGAGATCTATAGAATTAAGAAAAAAGAGTAAAAATTTGTGGTACACACAATCTGCTCTGTGCTATTTTAATGAAATGAAACAGCTGAATTCAGCTTGCCTGCCCAGTACACTATGTTCTGTGCTGCTCTGGAAGAGCACAGGGAAGTGAGAGAATACCAAAGACTTTGATCTTCTAAGTTAATCCGAATTTTTAAAAATGAGAAAGAAAAAAGTGATGACTGGTACTCACAGAATCACAGAATCACAGAATCACAGAATGGTAGGGGTTGGAAGGGACCTCTGTGGGTCATCTAGTCCAACCCCCCTGCCGAAGCAGGGTCGCCTACAGCAGGCTGCACAGGACCTTGTCCAGGCGGGTCTTGAATATCTCCAGAGAAGGAGACTCCACAACCTCCCTGGGTAGCCTGTTTCAGTGCTCCGTCACACTCAGAGGGAAGTTCTTCCTCATGTTCAGACGGAACTTCCTATGCTTCAGTTTGTGCTCATTGCCCCTTCTCCTGTTGCTGGGCACCACTGAAAAGAGTCTGGCCCCATCCTCCTGGCACCTACTCTTGAGATATTTATAAGCATTTATTAGGTCACTCTATGCAGTGAAATTAGAACTATCACTTAGTGTTTCCTTCTTTGAATTTAGTGTCTGAGACTTGCTTTTTATGAAGTCAAGCATTTACAGAAAAATGCAACCTATAGCTGTGTTTGTATCTTCAAGATCTGCAGCTGGATAAGACTAATTGTGAAGTACATCTGAGAATAGTTGTAGTTGTCTCCAGAAGGAAGTTAAGTTTTAAAAGTCCAAGTATGCAGGGCAAGAAGAAGGAGGAAACACACAACAAAACATAGCAAGAAATCTAGTGCCTGTGATGATGGTGGTCTTTATACAATAAACCAATTTTAAAATCTAAAATTCCTTCATTGTATGACTGTTACGTGATGATTACAATCTACTCGTAATATCATTTACCCTAGTTCTTTATCTATAAAGAAGATAACCCAAAAACAAAACATAGACTTCTTCTGTCCAAATATTTTAAGTGGTGTTCTTTTTTTCTCTTCCATTAATTGATTTGTTGATTTAAAGTTACTGACATGGAAGCTTAATCAGTCTAGTTTGTGAGATCTTTTCTCTCCCTGTCTCTCTGCTGCAATGATTTTGGTGAAAAGATGAAAATGATACACATTTCTTACACATGGAAGTTGAAAAATGAACAAATACATGATTTACAGTAGAAATTGTATTAAAGTAGCTTCCACGTTCATCCGTTGGAGCAGGTCCAGAGGAGGGCCACAAAGATGATCAGAGGGCTGGAGTAACTCTGCTGTGAGGACAGGCTGAGGGAGTTGGGGCTGTTCAGCCTGGAGAAGAGAAGGCTCCGGGGTGACCTTAGAGCAGCCTTCCAGTACCTTTAGGGGCCTACAGGAAGGATGGAGAGGGGCTTTTCACAAGGGTGTGTAGTGATAAGACAAGGGGAAATGGCTGTAAACTAAAAGAGGGCAGATTTAGATTAGATGTTAGGAAGAAATTCTTCACCATGAAGGTGGTGAGGCACTGGAACAGGTTGCCCAGAGAAGCTGTGGCTGCCCCCTCCCTGGAAGTGTTCAAGGCCAGGTTGGATGGAGCTCTGAGCAACCCGGTCTAGTGGAAGATGCCCCTGCTCATGGCAGGGGGTTTGGAACCAGATGATCTTTAAGGTCTCTTCCAACCCTTACCATTCTATGATTCTATGATTTTATGATAAAATTATTTTAGTCACGTGATTTCTGCACTGTCCTATTTACTGAAGCATAGTATCAATAACATAATTTGCAAGTGACTTTTCAAGGTAATCGTAAATTATTTAAAAGGTATATTTGGAGAATTCTGTACGATTCCTTACAGTCTTTTGTTATTCTACAGTCTTTGCAGATCAATCTCATTCTTTCAATAACATGAACTGTTCCTGCTTATTCATGTCGTAGAAATTATAAGCACTATTGTCTGTGTCAGTATTTGATGGAGACTGGGTTGATAACAGGGTATTCTGGATTTCAACTTTGTAACAGCAATTTCCTTTGTTACAGCACTTTCAGTGACCAGAATCCTGCAGTTAACCCAATGGAAAAGTTTAGAACAGAGATTGAATGTAATTTGCGCATGAAGACAGTGCTCTGCCATCATGAAAAATATGGTACAAGGGTCTGAATAAACTAGTTAGCTCATGGTTTTGAGTCAGTGTTCATGTCTGAAGAATATAGTTTAAGGTCTTGTAGATGAGTTTAGGAAGTTATTTATAAGGTGAATGTGTAATGATAAACTAATTATAGCATCAGTGTTATTAAACTTGTAAGGTGTTTCTGTAGGAAATTTATTTCCATTTGGATTGTTGTTTAAAACAGACAGAAGCAAACATTTTTGCAAGTTGAATTGTGAATGTTCTTGTATGCTTATGGAATGCATTTTGTAAGAAAATTCTGTAACCTTTTTTTAAGTAACATTTATTGAAAGCTGTAATTAATATGACTCATAAAATCAGTATATTTTAGTAATTAAATGTTCATGGTTCTAATACAGCATGTCACTAGATGTCACTCTGGATTCCATTATTTGATATTCTGATGATTTCTACCTTTTTCTGCCTTTCTGTGTCTACTTTCCCAACAACAAACCTGAATGGACAATGTAAAATGTGCATGAATAACACAGAGTTGCTGACTGAATGTCAATTTTCTAGTGTGTGACTTCTATTGATCATTCATTATTGACATGAAGGTCTCTAGTGTCTCTGCTTTCCTCTTTAAACTCTTTCTCAGCTAAAATTTCCAAGCAACAGAACCAGAAGGCCTTGAAGAACGGAATGATTCAGGTCTCTTAGGATGTTTTACAGAGTACTTTAACCTCTGGAAGGCATCAGAGGTACTTTTTATAAAGACTCAACAACTGTTTGGAATAAAAATTTAAACACTGGAAAAAAAGAACTTCCTACTTAAATCGAACAGCTTTCATTGACACTTTTTTAGTGTAACTATAACTGACTGCTTTTGGCAAACATAAGGACTTTTTGAAACAGTTTTTTAAACGTATGCATTTCCTTTCCTTGTAGCCAATAAAATATAAATAACATTTTCACAGTGACGAATGACATGTAGTACAGTATTCTATGATCATGGTTCCAGGATTTTATTTCTTTTAGCTTTGTATACATTAATTAAGTATACACAATCAGGACTGAGTGCAGAGACAGCTAAATAAACAAATGACACTGTAGAAAGGTCTTTCTGCATACTAATCATATCCTACATCTGCAAGCAAAAGCTCTATAAATCGATTTGCTCTTTCACATCAAAAGACAAACAGTGAGGCAAGTCAGCAGTTCCTTTGTCAAAGTCACAGAGATTGCTGTTCTTCACAAATGCATTTCTACAGAGCTGAATTCAACCATTTGATGATTAGCATTATTGGCAACTCTTCAAAGAAGATTCATCAAGTAATTTGCAATTGGATTGGTTGCCATTTTTGTGATTCTACCCCATGAAATTGAACAAAAAATGATTGACATTTGAGTTCTTACTCAGAGGACAAAGCGAACTAGCATAAGAAAAAGAAGCAATCAGACTCCCAAGAGGTTGAGAAGCTGCTGTGATGTCTCTGGTGATTCCTACACGGACCGGATCGGATAGGTCTGAAAATGAAGTGAATTGTCAGGGCAGAGGCAAGCAGGAAGAAGTAGCTTCCTGCGAATAGAAGAAAAAATAAATAGGCCCAAAGTGCTAATTTTTTAAGATGTCAATTTATATACCTGGATGGATGTGCTTATGTAACCTCTCTAAACACTCCATCCATTCCTGTGTGAAAAATCTCACTGAGAATGAAGGAAAATCTGTCCATTAATTCGTGTGCTTTGTGTGCAAGAATTGAGTTCTCTGCTATCAGTTCACATTAGATATGTGTTGCAAAATGAAAGAATAAGACAACATATTTGTCCATGCATGTAAATAATATGCAGCTGTGTGTGAAACTGCAAAGTGGTGTGATTGAGTATGGGAACAATTTTGCCCTTGATAACCTTACTTGTTAACAGTTGTCCATTTTTCAAAATGAACAACAAAACAAACAAAAAATCTTGCTGGAGATTTTATATTCTCTTTTCTGGTATGTCTGTTTCAGAAATTACAAATCAGAACACTCTCTCTGCCCTGGAAAAATTACAGAGATGTTTGGATACATACTTTTGAGTGTGCTATTCCCTGAAGCAAAGGGAGGATGGAACTTAATACTGAAAGGTGTATAGAAAAAATTAAATGTACATGAGATCATTTGCTGATAGCTCTATAGCTCTTTTCTTCTTCAGGATATCTACTATATGTTTTTTGATATGATGAAGGTCGTGCTTGCGTAGCTTCATTTTTTGAATAAATTGTTTCTCCTATGTTTTAATCTCTAATGCCTACAGATATTTTTGGACAGACTGATCCTTCATTTACCTATTTATGCTATATAAGCTCAGGTAAATCTACTTCATATACAGTTATGAAAACTGAAACTTGCTGAAGACTTATTTCTAATATCCTAATTCTTTCATTCTGCAGTGTAAGTAATCCTACAGAACAGCAAATGAGTAATTGTACGCCGGGGTAATGCCCTAGATAAGATGAGATAGAATAACAAACCCCAATATAAAGTAAAATGTGGCAGAATTCACTGGGAAAGCTGTTAAAAGAATGTCAAGTGATTTAAATAGTCTTCCACATTTTCATTTACTTTAATGTGAGGTAAGCTTGGGATTTTTTTCAGTCAGGTATCTTTTTGGATGTCTTTCTAAAAAAAAGCATTTAGAAATCCACCCAAACCAAAATAATTCTTTAATTGTGAGTTTTAGCTGAAGTAGACTTCCATCATCTAAAATTAGGACCCACACTAAGTATATCCAAGCTGTGTTTCCAAACATCTTTGCTGAGTAATGAAAAAATTTCTTCTGTAGTCATGACGCAGATGGGAATACTGCTTTACAGAACATATAACACACAGTAATTGAATTTCAGAAGGCTTTGGGTTACATTGTCCATGATTAATTTGTCTCAGTGTCTCGAAGTGAAGGATGGATTTTGAAGATAGCTGGATCCCTACACACAGGATGCAAGGGCTACCTAGTCTGATCCTGAGTCTGGTGGAAGCAGTCATTAAAACACGTTTCTTTCACAATCTCAGTGGCTGGCCTTATGACCAAGGGTGTAATACCCATCTGGAGTGTAATGGCTACCTATCTAGGCTGTAATACTTATCAAAGTAGATGTTTTGCTTCATGATAGGATTAACGTGTCTGTCTGGTATTGTATGAAATCATACAAACACCTAAGGGTGTTCACCACCTCCCTGAACTTCAGATGTTTAAGTGAGGTACTAAGGCGAGGAATGTGGCATCCCTGAATTCTTCCTGTCATCAGCTGGGAGGCTGACTGGGAGGCAGAAGCTCCATTAAATAATGACAGGTGAGAATCAATGTTAAAACTCTTATTAAAGGTGATAGGATAAAAATATTCCAAATACTGTCTAGGAGCATATGACACCATGCTACTTTTGGTGAAGTTAACATACATAAATACATACATACATATAAAAATATACGTATATTTATCTGTGTACATGTGTACATATGTGACAAGTGTAAAATAATCGGGTTGAGAAAAATATCTGATATTTTTAATTTTTCTTAATATGACTTGTCAGTGGCACAATAGCACACATACTATGTTTTAAGGAAGCTGATGTGCATTTCCTCTTCATATTTCTGTCTTTCTTGCAAGTCATGTTATAATGTTAATGTTGGTAGTATCTCTGAAATCAAAAAACAAATCTTGTATCCACAATGAAATACACTGACTTTTAATTGAATGGAAGCTTAAAAATAAAAAAACACAAAAGAAAACTAAGTTAAAAATTACTCCAGCCAGTGATTGTCCTTATTTAAAAGTTATAAAAACACTGAATCTGCCTAATGAGGTAAGTATTTCTACTTTTCCATGGTAAATCTTACTTACTTTAAAGGTCAAGTGAACAGAAAGAATCAGCAGCGCTGCTCAGTGTAGATATTAGAATAGTTTTGATCTGTGCCCCACTATGAGTTCCCTCACCATATAACTGGATCCAACAAAACACAATGACAATATAATTAATATATATTCTAAAAGATCTGTGACTGTTGTATCTATGGCCTTATTTGAAATAACAATAAATTTGCACCTTTGTTAATTCGAGTCATTCAGTTCCATATTCAGATCTGGAGTAAATAGACGTGACTCTCACTGATGAGAACATATCTGCCCTTAGAACAAATTTGGTTCTCTGCAACAGACTACAGATAAAAAATTACAGCAGCATTGAGAGAAACTGAAGGTCTCTCTCTCACTTTCTTAGTAAGCTTGAGGAAAACCATTCAACAAATATTTTACCACATGCTGATTCTTGTATGTACTTTAAGCGTTTCTTATATATTTTTGGTGCATGCTATTCAGTACATGTCTTCAAAAAGAGATTCATCACCTTGGTGATTCAAGTTCTGTGTAATGTATATGAGCTCTTACAGAGTATCGTCCTCACTGTTCACAAAGTTAGTTCTTTGAGTATTATATCTCCAAATTATACTAGCATTAGAGAGAGATTGTTTTTATGAGCGGAAGTCAGGATATCACTCATATTAATTGGCTAGGTCATAAAGCTGTGAATTGATGAATCTAACTACTGTTCTAAGGGGAATACTATCGTAATGGATTTTAAGAAGACATCTGATTCTGGGGATTATATTAGGCAGACCGACTATTCATTCAGTATCTGCTCAGAGATTACTGCAGTGCTTTGTATTTTCCTAACTACAGTAGTGCTAGCCACTTTCAATGCAGTCTTTGTTGTCTACAGACTCTGGCCAATGTTTGCCAAACACTTTTAAAGCATCAGTCCGTATGAGTTACAAATGTCAAACCACTAGAGTTTCCTTTGCTGTTGTGGCAGTTCAGCTCTGAAAACCTGTCCATTTTACTTGGGGCTCAGATACAAATAGAGATCCGAGCAGTGCACTGTTTAGCATGGAAATAGCTCACATCAGATCCCTGGGACCACCCATTCAGCATTCAGCCTTACCACACAATGCAGGTAAAATATGAAGCAGATTAAAGCTAGAGTCACAAGGAGGGTACTGTCAAGCTCCTAAGAAAATAGGTTTTATTAGACTAAAGCAGGGAATCAAGACTAGTGGTTAAAGCTCTAAAGACTATTTCTGTATGAAATAGCTATTAGTTAAAACACTTATGTAGCCTAACAAGTGGTTGAGTGCCTAATTACTAGATTAGACTGATGATACCTCTTTCAGACGTCTTGAACATCTATTACGGACAGTAAACTATCTTCAACTAAAGAAGGTCATGTTTCCATTTGGACAGATTTATCCAGCAGATAGGGCACTTCTTGACCAGATGGAAGATACCAGCCTTGTCCTCCTTGTCCCAAAGAAGAGATCTCTATCCCTTTGTCAATTCTCTCTCTTAACAGTTGAATGCAAAGAAAACAGTACAGCTTCTGCAAGAGGACAAAAAGTATCATCAGGATAGTGTATAGGCTGGTAAATAAAGCATATTCTTAGCTCAAGGATGAATTGTGTCATCCCTCTGAGTTATCTAGTTAACACAGAAGGATTTTATGCACAAGGAAACTGAAACTAAAGTCCCATGGATCATCCATTGACAACCCATGGCATGCCACAATGTCCTGGTCTTTTACTCCTGACAATAGTATGCTACAGTCTCATTCTGCCATGAACGCTGAGGATGGGAAATACTTCTTGGCTTTGTACTTCAAGTGTTGTGAACACCTGACGATACAAACACGAAAGTGAGAGTTTGGAGGTGATGCATGGCCCTTTAATTGAAAAATAGCATTAGTTTAGCAAGATTCTACATCCTTGGGTAAAATTTAAAGGGGGCAGCTGGTAATGTTCCTCCATTTTCTCTCTTCCTCCCTCCCTCCCTTCCTTATCTCCTTCCCTTATCTTCCTCCCTCCTGTTTTCCTTCTTCTTCCCTTCTTTCCTGGTCACTCACTCCCTTTCTTCTTGCTAGAACTCTCCATTGGTATTTTTTCCTTCAAACAGCCTTTTACCCCTGAAGCACAAGTAGATCTCAATGCAGGAACCCAGAGTCATTTATTTCTGTTTGCTGTCTCCTGGACATTGCAGTGACTACTAATCAGGTGTGGTGTTAATCCATTTTCTAAAGAATAGGTGTCCTCCTTCATAAAGAGCCATCATAAATGACAGTGTAGGCTGTAATAGAGATAAAATGGTTCTGAGTACTAGAATTATCTTTCTCAACTGTGGCTTGAACTATGTCAGGAGTAGCAGCCCCATTTATGGTTAAGAGGATAATAAACCACTAAAATAAGCAAGCTGCCCTACTAAAATTAGTGTTTTAAATTTGAGATCTGTGTCTGAAGTTTACTCCACTGTAGAGAGACCTTGATCTTCTCATAGTTGAGCATGTACAAAGCATGACTGTAAATCATCAAATGTTGAAACTTGGGGCATACCCTTGATTAATGAAGTAGATGGCATGATGCCTCTTGAGCCATGGAAGAGAGTGCTATAGTTTATGTGCTTATACGTTTTTATGTACTAGATTTGACTCTGACTCTTTAACTTTTAACATGCCAATTAAGTGTATGGTTTAAACATCTTTAATAGCTGTCTTCAACTGCAACTCATTAATTTATCTTCTACTAATAAATGGAACTGTTCAGCGAAAATGCTGGAAAAATCAAAGTTTCAGGATTACAAAGTAAAGTTTAATTTGTTTATAGAGCTGCTTTAACGGGCAAAATTAGTCTTTCCCCCCACCTACAAAGAAATATGTTGGACCTTCAGAGAATACTGTTGTTTTGTGGTATACGCAAAGCAAAAAAAACGAACACCGGCACAGAAAAGCGGTAAAGTTCCAAGTCTCTGTTCTTCTTATTGTTCAGCTACCTCAAGGTGGCCTAAACTCTTATTGCAATGACAAAGGAAACAAGCTGAAAATACTTTGTATATATACCTGGCTTTCTAGGTCTTGTATTAAAACATGCCTGAACTTCCTAGTAGAACTGATTTTACTAGGGGGGCAGAAATTAAATTAGTAGGCACAGGTAAAGACCTGCTTCTCTCTCCCCATGCCCACCCCCCCACCCCCCTGCCAAGTTTTCTCATCAAATATTTTTGAATTTACCTGTTTCCACAAAATAAGCATTGACAAAAACTCCTTATTAACCATAATATGAGACTGGACTAGATCTATGACAATAGATCCCTCACCTTGCAAAAATTGCAGGTAAATGTCTATCATGTCCACTCAGAATAACACACTTGTCTATAACTCACAGGTTTATCTAATGTCTTTCAGCTATCTAATGTTGGTATTCTGATTTTTGTCGTTCCACACATTTTCTTTTAAGGATTACAGTTGACTGAGACATATAATGACATGTTTCAAGACAAAGTACAGTACTATTTACACTTCTTTTTCTTGATAACAAAGTCATTATTTGTAGTATTTTATATTATTTATCATTTCTGCAAGTAGCTAACAAATTAAGAGTAGGACAGTACTGGAAATTAAACAGAGGATGGCCCCGAACCATGTACAGGACCTTGCACTTGGCCTTGTTGAACCTCATGAGATTCACACAGGCCCACTCCTCAAACCTCTCAACCTCGATAAATATAGCATTATATTCATACATGATCTGCAAACATAATTTTTCAATGCAGTGTAACACTATTGATAACTTATGCTATATTTTAATATAGATCTCTTTTACAAACTATATTTAGTCACTAGAGTACAATTTGGTAAGAGTTTGACTTCTTCCAGATAAAGGAAATATGAGTTGTTAGATGGTTTTTATTGATAGAATATGAAAAATATACTTCTATCACCTAGTTAGTAGCAATAACTTTTTTACTAACTTTTGTGGAATAACTTCAATTCCTTAAAGACCTTACATTTCTCTGCTCTTCAGGTAAGTGTAAATTGCTTTGAAATAATAAGGCTAGAAGAAGAATATATTGTCCACCAAATTTATGTTTTCACTTTCAACTTTTGTTCTGTATCTCTACCTCTAAATTTTGGGTTTTTTTTTTTAACTTTATGTATAATAATTGATGTACCAGACAAGACGAGCAGTTCATCTGGTGTAATGCCCTATCTCCAACAGTGACTGATATAAGATGTCTTCAAAGAAATTTCAAAAAAATTTATAACAGACAGTAGTAGAATCGTATGCATCTGAAAGTTGGAGCTTCTTTCTGGAATGTGCCTTGAGGCACACCTGGCTGTTTCTTTCTTTCTGTAGACGGTCTTCTAATGCTCAAAGAAGGCTGTACAGAAGACACTGTTTCAGAGTCAAAATTAAAGAGCAGAAATATTAGCCTTTGCCCTCCAAATGTGTCTAAGAATTTTCTGAGGAAGGTAGTTTTTCAAGTCTCCTGTGGAACAGACACTAAAAAATACCTGCTGTGTAATGGAAGCTGGTAGAAGGCTCATCTATCTCCTCATAGAAAATTCAATGGTCGGGAAATGTCATTACAGTACAACACAGTGTGTTGTTTCTTCAAACACTTGTATAAAACTGTCTGTCTCTTTAGCCATTTTATCTTTTCTGTCTCTTTACCCTTGTGGTGTTGTCTTCATTTATCAAAACTTTCTTCATTCCCTGAGACTTCAGGATTTTTCTTTTCACTCACAAAACGTCTTCATCATTTCTGTGTTAGTCTTTAACATCTAGCAATTGTTTTCTTACCCTCTTTCAGTCATTATAATGAACAGAAACATACTTTAGCTGCACATAGATCAAATCTATTGGAGGTTTGTTTTGAAAGTATTTTGAAAGCCGCTACAGAAAGGCTACTAAGTGTTGAGAATAGAAATTTCTTAACCTTCACAGAGCCTACCATGTGCGCAACTTTCACAGCCAGCTCACTTCACTCACTAACAAAATCGCACCCTTGTTGAATGTTTTCCTTTTATTGTCTTTAAGGGGAAAGAATCTATCACCATAAATCTTAAATATCTCCAAAAGTACAAGTAAAAATACATAAATATGTGTAACAGATGCAGAATTACCTTCTGGGATGTATGTATTATGCATACAGAACTGTCATAACATCCCTCACACAATCACATTTTTTCCTCTGCTCATGGTCTTTACACCTACCTCATTTTGGCAATGCACCTGGATGTAATGTGGATACTAAAATGTAACTAACACTGTAAAAACAGGTTTCCCACTTTTTGGAGTGAGCATATATATAGAATTAAATAAATCCACCTAGACAGAAAAAGCAGGAACTGCATAAAAGCAATTGCATTTACTTTTTAACCAGTTTACTGAAAATTGAATAATGATACTCGAGAAATAATTGTCTTCTGGACAAATGAATCATTTAAGTCTAATCCATGTGGTACCATTTCACAATTTTGTTAATAGCTTTCATTACAGAGAAGAGAAAAAGAAATGAGGTTTTATTTCTACCACAATAAATCTAATTTTGCCAATAATATTGTAAGGGGCAGTATTCAGATGTTAATCTATGTCAAAGTCTTAAACTTTTTAGCTGAAATCTGGTAGATTTTCTTCTAATTCAAGAGCAAATCCTTTTGAATATTTTTTTCCTAATTCAACAGCAAATTATTTTTTTTACATTTCCTCTGTTTGGCACTGGTAACCTCTACTCAGTGCTGGTAAGGCCACACTTGGAGTGCTGTGTTTAGAGATACAGAGCTGCTGGAGAGAGTCCAGCAAAGGGCCACGAAGAAGATGAAGAGACTGGAGCATCTCTCCTGTAAGGAAAGGCTGAGAGAGCTGGAACTGTTTGTCCTGGAGAAGAGAAGGCTCAGGGGGGATCTTATCACTGGACATAAATACCTAAAGGGAGGTTGCAAAGAGAAGGAAGCCAGGCTCTTTTCAGTGGTGCCCAGTGACAGGACCAGAGGTGATGGGTACAAACTGAAACACAGGAGGTTCTGTCCGAACCTCAGGAAAAACTTTTTTCTACTGTGAGGGTGACTGAGAACTGGCACAGGTTGCCCAGTGATGTTGTGGAGTCTCCTTCCTTGAAGATATTCAAAAGCTGTCTGGCTAACTGGCTCTAGGTGGCCCTGCTTGAGCTGGGGATTTGGACAAGATGATCTCTAGAGGTCCACTCCAACCTCAAAAGTTCAGTGATTCTGTGATATCCTGTTAGAAAGTTCCACTTGCATGTACAGAAGCAGTGGGTCAATGGAGTTTCTCTGTTAAGCAAAAAAGGTGAAGCTGTTCCAGAACACCTCTGGAACCACTTGAAAAAAATGCTGAGTCTCTGACAGTTGACATGAATATCATCTTTAAGTTACAAACCTGCTTTTCAGTTGCCCATTGGAAGTTGATTTGATTTGGCAAAACTAATGATCACCTATCTTTCCCTTGACATTTTGCATTCACATATAAATAAATGGATTAGAAGTTTGCGTTGAATAGTCAAAAGGTCAAAACTACACCTGAATGCAGAACACAGATTTGTAATGTATGAATGCTGATAAACAAGAAATGGTGAAATGCAATCTCTACAAGTGTGTGAGGAGTTACACCTTCCATGGAACTAAAGAGAACCAAAGCAAAAGCAACATACTTGTGCACAGGGGTGGAGATGGAAAGCTGAAGAGATCTTAGACAATCGCCTCAGACTTGTCATAGATTTTGTGAACAATACTCTTGGATAAAGGTTCTGAATTTCTGCAGTGCTATACTTTTAAGGCTATTTGTTTGGATCTGATCCCAAGATCCTTCAGGTAACAGTGATTACCTGGCGCAGAATCTACTCTACAACCTATGGACTATTTCTTGTCTGAGAAACCTTTATATAAGGCCAGTCAAGAGGGTTTTGTTGTTTGTTTGGGTTTTTTTTTTATTTTGAGTGTGCTCAATATGATGTGTGCATTGCAAAAGCTACAGTGGTGACAGGATGTCCTCTACTCTCGGCATTGGATATGAAAGCTTTCTAAGTGTTCACCCTACAAACATTTGGAGCTGTATTTGGAGCAAACAAACTTTACAAAGGTTGTGCTGAAGTCCTAACTGCTGGTGTTGGATGTGTCCATTCAGAGATAATACATAGAAGCACAGAACAAAGTGTCAAGGCAAATAAGCAGATAACATCTGGTAGTATCATTGCAGTACTGGAATTGCCTGTGGACACTGAATTTTAATATACTGGGAGTGTATTTCCTTTCATATTTAACAGAAATGACCACAATGTTAAGGATTTACTTTTAAAACCAAAATAAAATATATTGATTTGGTATCTTGCATAGAGCCTAATGAATGAAACAAGTTGCTCTGGGCTTTGGCAAACTCTCAGATGGATGGTCAAAGATTTTTAATGTCTTATGAGTTAAATGCTTCAGTAAAGTCTACTACATTAGGTAGGATAATGCACACCGCTGAGTGAGTGGTAGATAAGCAATAGCTAAAATCATTCAATAATTTCAGGAGGTAAAAATCACTTGTTTTATGACTTTATTAATTTCACTATATCAGACAAAACGACTAAACATGACTGCCTCTGTCTTGGCAGATTTGTAATATGTGTCATGAGAGACACAGATACTGTCCTCAATATTTTTATTTTTAATTGTAATTGATTTCTAAATATATATATGTGTAAAAAGATTTTGAGGACAGCTGTTAATAATTATACACACACTCTGCAGTTCTTCTTAGCAGCAGTATTAACAAAATGTTAACAAATATGTATGGAAAAATTATAACAATTTTAACAAACCATTTCTAAATAATGTTTCATTTTTATTATATTGCATATATAATAATGTGTACTGCATTCACATTAACTATGTTTAATATCACAACTCTTCTTCTGCCATACCTTTCTTCCTAAGTATGTGATATGAACCATGACATTACAATCTTAAAGCTGTAACAAGAATGAGTTATGTTTGTACTATTTCCCATTCTCATTATATTCTTTGTCATACAATGAATTAATGTTGTGCCAGTCTCTGTTCTCATTACAATCTTTTCCTTATGAATGGGGCATCAGAATTTTAATGTCTTTTGTAATCTCTGAGTTATAGGAGTGTGTTACACTACTATGACCTTGTTAATATTTTGCATGGTGATTGGCTGGCTGCACACTGTTGCGTATGAGGTTACACTGAGCAGCCAATCAAGTGGTTTTGACAGTGGTTGATTCGAAGTGTTCCACTAACCTGAAGTAAAACCCAGGGACCTGAGTGTGTTACTGCTGCTCCCAAAGACAACTAAACACAAGAAAGTGCTCATTGTCTTACCAGGTATGACTCAAATATCAATATTTCAGCTTCTTCAAATTATGAAGCACTTGCAAGAATTATAATATGCAAATGAATACACTTTGCAAGCCTCTTGTTCCTCCTTTGCTTTTATGGTTTCCACAATTTTAAAAACTCTTGTGTACTGCTCCATATTAAAAAAAATAAAAATAAAAATTGATGCTTCTAAATTTCTGTTGTTCTTTCTTTGAAATTAAAAGAAGTTGGAAGTTAGGACTTTAACCACTTGCTGGATCTGATCCACTGAGCATGTGGCTGACAGATTAAAAACTTAATAAATGAGTGCACATACAATCCCTGTTTTCCACTGATGAAATCCAGAATTAGGATACCTCCACTTTCAATTCTCTGTGTTTACAGCTAAAATTCTGCACATTTCCTGTTATGTATTTAAATGTTTTCTTGTCTTTTGGAGGATCTCACTTGGTATAGGTTTGTACGATTAGTCTAAAAAAAATCTTTTTATTTAAATATTAATGTGGTCTGATATAAATCAGAATATAGCACAGAAACATGGAAAAATGGGATATAAATTATAAAAAGGATTCATGTTTATCAAATATGCTTTTCATGTTAGTTGATTCTTTAAAATATTTTCCAGTTTACCCAGTGTAAATTATATATATGATAATGAATAAATTTGGATTTTCTTTTATTTTTTCATCCTATCATGTAGCTAATTCATGTTCATAGCCCAAAGGAGGTACTATTAGAAGTTGATTTGTGAGAAAAATTCTAAATGAGTTAGGAAAATGTTGATACTGGCATGTTGAATATGGTGACAAATAAATTGGCATATGTCAGTCAGTACCATGTTGGAATATTGTCAATAACTTTGTCTTTTGGGGAGAGTATAATTTTCCATTTAACAGAAAAGTAACTATAAACAACAAACAGTGTTTTACTTAGGTGCTGCTGAAACCCATAACTACTAAATCACAACGCACCCATCCTTCTGAGACACATAAGTAGGTTGCTTTGGTTAGGAAACTCTGTCATTAAGAATTGTGCAAAAACATTTTGACCTTATAGAGACTGTGGGAATGAAAACGCTTACTGGAGCCTGAGAACTTTGCTGTAAGCCTCAGCAAAGGGTATATGGCACACATAATCCTTTACTGTTGTCCAGTTTTATTTTCTGTTCTGGGGTGGTAGTGGAGTGGTATAAGAAACACTGGTCAGCAGTGGTTCATACACTCAGCTTCTTTATTTAATTGGTTTTCCTTTGGAACTCATCGCCATGCATTCTCAGCATTTCACAGATTTTAAATTAATTTATCCTTATAATATTCCCAGTAAGGTAAAGAAATATGTTACAGCTGGCAGACTGAACGTAGATAAAATTATTCGCCTGAGTTGGCCTAGTAGCAATATCATTAACTTTGTCTCTTTACACACAATCAGGTGTGTGAAGGAAAAGTCAGGGTCTGGAACCAAACCAATGACCAGTTAGGAACATGAGGACTAGCAGGCAGGGTAATTTTTGTTATTTTTAAAGGATTTGAGGAAGACCACTCCATTGTAAATATTTAGAATGTTGGGCAGCGAATGCACAAAAGAGCTTTTATACTGGAAAATCTGAATAGGTCCAGATTCAGACTGAACAATCTTAACAGGCTTATATTTTGGAAATGCATTCAGCTTTATCTCTTCTGCATAAGTCTTTAAGAATAAGCTATGTATGGATAAGAAGTTCCCTTCCATGGCTGCATTGCCATGTTGTCTCAGGAAGGTGCATCCAGGAAAATAAACCTTTTGCTTACTGTTGCCTTTCAGGCAAGAAATAGGAAGGCTTGTACTGTAACAAAAGATCACAAAACATTATTACAGATTTATTAATTTATGCAAGATTCAAAGGGCAATGGCCTTCATAGATTAGCTCATTTGTTACTAAATGAATATCTAAAAATATACGTAAATATTTTTCTTTTGTATTTTTCCATTTGTTTGCCTCTTTTTGCATATTCAGTAGCTACTTACACTCTGGTCTTTTGCATTTAAATTGGATGTTCCTGTCAGCATTTAATTACTAACAAACTCAACTGTGTAACAAAGTCAAGCGAGGTATATGTGTAAAGTTTTAAATCTGTATTTGGAGACTAGACTTAATTTAATTTGGGTAATGTAATTAGGCTGAATTAAGTTCACATAACATGAATTCTGTCCCAGAACAGTGGTGTCCACAACTTACACAAGGATGAAAGTTCATATATTTTGAACTTTAAAGAAGTCCTTTCGCAGGTTAAGCTCGGAATTGTGAGGTTTGTTCCTATTGTGTTAAATGCAGTAAAACTAAGTGTTTTATAACTGGTAGCTTCTAGCAGATAAAACCTGACTTTAATTTCTGAATTTTTTGGCACCTAGATATGAGAATACTTTCCTTAAATGAAAATTTTGGGGGAGGGAGGGTATGCTTTCTTGGTTCTTTTTTGTTTTTTTCATTTACTTGAGATGTTGAGTTGAAAACTGCACTCTCTAGAACACTCTTGGTGCTATATCCCACCTGTTCTTATACATAAATGTTTTGCTTAAAACTAAAATCAGTTCAATAGCTGCTTGTATTAACATGGTTAAGAGTTGAGAGTCAATACAATGTGCCATAGTTCAAAAACACGTGAAAGCAGTGGCTAAAACTGAAGAAGGGCACAAAAATGCCAAAACAAAGGCTACTTCTGCACCCTAAAGTCTGTCCTTTCCTATAAGGATTTCTATTTACATGATTGATGGCCTTTTTTACCCTACATCATTTTCATCTGATAACCTCTGGCCTTTCTGAACTGGAACAGAAAAACTGACTTTGATTTTATAAGATAGGGGATGAAGCAGAAAAGTATGTGTAAATGGAATTTGTTGCCAGAAGTCAGAAGACCAGGCTGACAGAAGGAAAAAGACCTAATCCAGGGTACATAATGTGACTACAAAAAACAAGTTTGTTTGTTGTTTTCTATCAGATTTTTTTTATCTCTCTCTTTTTTTAATGAGAGTAAAATAGTTGCATTCAGAAATCAATGTTCTTATTCAACTGAAAGATTTGTGCTTATGTATACTTACTTCAAGTCACTCCCACAAATTAAGCTTCAGTGAAACATATTTTCTCTTAGAAAAAAGACAGAGGGCAAGAAACAGCTATCAGTAGCCTTGGCATCCAAGTTAATAAACATAAATGTCTGCTGAGTTTAGAGAGTCCTAGATTAAGCCCAGTGGTATGTAAGATTTAATTGACATGACTGCCGATAAAGCAGAGGCCTTACCTGTTTCATCTGTCCGGTTCTGACTCAGCCAATTGTCTATCAGCAGAAGGCTCTCAAAGGCTTTGCAAAGTATGCAAACATAAACTGTAAATTTTGAGAGAGGGAAAAATCATGGAAGTTTCTTTCATACTTTTTAGTCTGCTTCAGAAAAGATTTTTTTAAAAAATAAGTTCATTTCTTTCTGAATGTGTACAGAACATATGTTTTTATATACAATATATTATATTAATTATGAGTTTTATATGTATATGGATATATATAATTCCCGTTTCTTTGAGAAACATTGAGACTTTTAGGCTTTCTACCTAACAGTGACTTCCTTTAGCTACTAGTTTTCCAATTTCTGATGTTAGAAAAAATTCTACATCAAGTTTCTATACAATGGTAATTTGCCCAATATTCTCTGAAAGTGGAAATTCTCACAAAAGTAATGACCAAAATGCAGTCACCTCTGGTTAGAAGTACACTAACACTGCACTTTTCAGCATTTTAGGGTGTGAAGTAAAACAATAGATCTTATTCAGCTGAAATTGTGAGGGGAATTTAGATAAGGAGAAGGTAATTATCCAAGTTAGAATTTGGCCATAACACAGGCGCTGACACCTCCTATCAAGAGATATGTAATCACACTGCGTGATTTTCTGCAAGAAACAATATACAGAGCAGTGCTGATTTTCAATGCCCTTGTGAACGGCATTTCGCAATACATGCTATTTTCAAGACTCACAGAAAATTCTCTGTAACTCCTTTTAAGACATTTTCCCTAGTGCAGAGATATTCTTTTAAGAACATGTTCTGAAAAGCACTGACAGCCTCTTCAGGAAAGGAGCCAGGATTGTCAGCCATTGATGCAAAAACCTGAATCTGCTTTGACACCCCAGAATAAGCTTCTGGCAATGTTATGTCTTTCTTTTAGATGTTTGGATAAATCACACAGCTCAGAAATTGTATCATACATAATGCCTAAGTTATAAACAAATGCTGCTGAGGTAAGGATGTTTCTCAGTCTAATGTACTGAATCTCTAGCTGTCACTTGGCTGCATCAGTGAAATGTTTACTCAAGGCTCGGCTGTGCATTCCAAGCGGCTTATATAGATCTTCCATGAGACACAACCAAACAGATGTCTGTATTACTGCTGGCTCCTTTCTTAAGCACCTGCATTTCTCTACCAGCAGCACAGTGTTTGGCGCAGCTGTCGATCTGAGGAGATCCGTCATGAGAAAGAAGGAGAGAAGAATTTGTGTCAATCACTGGCGCTGTTCTGCCTCTAATCTCAGTAAGGCTTGTGATCATGACAAGTGAGGACTTTCTTTCCCAGTGGCTGGCAGTCCTTGCTTGTCTCCCAGTCACTGTGGATTCCTCTCTGCATGTGGTTCATGGTTGCTGGCAACTGACCTGAGCTGAAATAGAAGATTCACTTAGGTATACTGGTACTGTTGAAATATTCACAAGCTTTGTAACAGGCTTATCTCTCTGTCTAATGCCTGTTTGTTTAATGTTTTCATTTGCTTATTTGGACCACAGACTGCATTGTGTCTCTTTCCTCTTGAGTCCTGCAAGGACCAAAGCTTCAATGTCTGCTCCTAGTTGGGAACAGGGTTTGCTGGGGAGGGTGCTGGGACAGTCCTAAAATAAAACCACTGTGAAGGAGGATTCTCAGGGCAATCCACAGACAACACGGGAAAGATACACGAAATCTTGTCTGTCTTCCAGTTTAAAGGGCCTTTTCACATCCTTGAAAAGCGTGTGTACATGAAACAAAGACTAGTCGCAAAAGTACCTTCCCTTCTCAGAGATCTAAGTTCTTTTTTTTAATGACATGGTATTTGTTCCCTCTAAACCTGAGTGTATAAAATACAGATTTTTCCATGTTTGGTGGAGAGAACATGTCTGGAAGATGATTCATCTCACTCTGTATGTTTGGCATCTGCAGTGAATCATATTTTGTATGTTTTTTTCTATTCACTATAAAAGGATACCTAGACTAATCTAGTCATGTAGGCTTTAACTCCTAAATGATTAAAGTTACACACCTATGGACAACTGAATTATTGTTTTCATCTAAAAAAAAGTATTACATTGCTAGCCATGCACGTATGATAATCAGACTGTTAAAATCTTTGTTCAGGATATAGAGGATCAGTGCTTTAAGATGTCTCTATTCCAAGATACTGCAACATATGTCTCCCAAACAGGTAAATTCCACCACTGATGTCCATATCAAATCTATCACAGTTGACACCTAAGAGCTACCAAACACCAAACTGCTTACAAACTGTGGCCCCACATGCCGTCTAAACCCATTATTTTTCCAAGTCTGCATCATACCATAACCACAAATGCCGCAAAACACACTGACTGTGATTTATCCATAACAAAAGAGAGCAAAATGTTTACTACGTACATTTCTATTTCATACTTTGGTTCACCCAGTGTGCTATTTTGTGACTTCTTCAGGATTTAATATTTCCACTTTGTTGCCAGATGCCCTGCTTCCAGGAGACAGACAGGGGAGGCTGGAAGTGAGGAAAAGCATGAGAACTCCCAAGGTGAATTAATGAATGCCGATGTTCATCTGGCAGACAGCACCACAACCATCTACCTTTTTTCAAAACCTTTGTCAAATTACAGACAGTAGATATCAAACGCGTGAGAGAACATATTTATGTCTTGCTATATAGAATAAGTTTTGCTGAATGTCAGATTTTAGGGAAAATGGGAAGCACAAAAGTTGCCTCTTCTAAATTCAGCTATCTGTATGGGACACATCTAGTTAAAGTCAGTATCCATTCTTTCTTAAGAGTAATGGAAAGAGCTGGAGATGTCCAGAGCAAACCTCCTCAGAAGCTGATTTATTCCACCTAGGTTAGAAACTTGTATGGATTATATCACAGGCTGGAGGTGTAATTCTCTCTGGGTTAACAACACATGAAGTTATGACAATTCAGTAGGCTAAATATCTAACTTTTTGATGAGATAAAGTTAAATGGCATGAATATGAATCCCACCTGTATCTGTTGTTTTGTTTCCTTTGAGAGGAGGGTCGTTCAGAGACTCATAAACAGTTGAAGAGTGTGGGAAAGACAAAGGAAACCAAACCAGGCAAATGTAATGATGATGACCAAAAGGCACTAAGATAGATAGTGAGCCAAGAAATAAGAGATGATAGATGCAAAAAAAAGAGCAATTAAGGGATCACATATAGGACATTTAAAACTTGGAAACTCCAGTAGGTATTTTGTCACTGAAAAGGTAATCAAGTTGAGACAACCTTGTGAGCAATAAAAGCCCACAAAATAATTAAAAGACAGGGACTGAAAGAGAATGGAGACATCTAATCCTTTTGTTGGTCCTTCAGAAAATAAAAAATGACTTGGGTTTTGGGCAGGAAAGGGTAGCATCATCCACCTCCAGATACTCAGCTAATGATGTTATAATAGAAATGAGAGGTTTCTTAAATATTGCCAGGGGATTTCCAGAACAACTCAGACACACGTGACTGTGCTTTGTGGAGTATAACCTGAAGAAGTTCAGAAGTTTTAAAAAATAACTAAAAAGAGACCAATACTAATGATTGCAAGACTTCTTTCCCATATTAGGAGCAGGTAAGAAAAGGAGGTCAGTGGTGAAGACTGTAAGAAGTAGACATTAAATTTGTGGGCAAGTAAGAAACTTGTTTGCCTTATTTAGGCTTCAGCTTAAGTAAACAATAAAAAATGAAACTCGTTCAAGTTTGATGTTTCTAAGAGTGCCCTTTCATTTGGTTTGGTTTTGCTTGGTTTGATTGTAGGAATTTAGTGGGATGGTAGTCCTAAAATCAGATCTGACATTTGCAAGGAGTCATATTGCATCCAGTGTAAGTTCATTTATATATTCTGAAATGGTGGGCACAACAGAAACAGACTGGAATGGTTCGTGTAAGTGAAATTAAATCGAAGGTGTCCACCAAGGGGAGAAGTGAAAAGAGATGATACTGGAGGGTAACGTCATATGTCAAAACACAGTGCCAAGGCCACAGTTTCAGATGGGACAACTGTTGTGACAGCAACTTTTTTTGCATGAAGGTATTTGCCACAAATAAAAAAATAAATAAATAAGAAAAAATGACAATGATCTTCCACTGTAGACCATCACACAGGAAGAGACAAAGAACTTAAAACTGTTATCTTAGCTCCTGAGAGACAGTTCACGACACTTCTAAGAACATAAAAAGGACAGCTGAGAACAAATACACAGAATATGTTCATATGAGTCAGGGAATTTCAAAGCAATACAAAGGGTTTAAGAAGTACATTAAGAAGACAGACACTATAAAGTAGGGGAATACTTGAGGTGAAGATGCTTATGTCCTAACAGCCTCCTGTACCTATTCATGAGCATGAAATACTGTAACTAAACAGCATTAAATATTTATATGGCCAGATATTCCTGTTAGTACTGACACTGGGAGTGGAGGCAGCTTGCTGAAGTTTATAAAATCTGAATATTATTAGGGTACAGGTACTGCATGATTCTATATTTGTGTATATGAGCACCAAGGGGAGTCCTAAATCCTCAGTGTAATGCCCCTTTCCTAGGATCCTGAGTGCTCTTGATCTCCTACACTCAAAAGTTCTCTATGATGTGAAAATGAGCTGAATTGTATATTGAGATTTGTTCAGTGCAAACAAGCTTATAAAACAAGGTGCTGTTATTTCCACTTCCCCCAGATGAGATCACTGTTGGCTGCCTGAGCCTGTCCTCTGCTCCAGCCTAAAATCAGGCAGGTGAGCCTGGAGCAGACCCGGAGAAGCCCTCACCCAACTGCACAGCAGGTTCAGCTAGTATGTGGCCACCGAAAGCACAGCTGTGCAACCGAGACTGTGCCTCCCTACACAAAAAACTTCTCTGGAACAAAACAAAAACCTCTCCGTTGGCACCGTTCTCACCTGGGAGGCAGCAGCTGCCAGCTGAGAAGCAAATCCAGAGCCTGCTGCCCTCCTCCAAGACGTGTGCCTGCCTGTATCCTAATCTGGGAACAACAGTGGTAGGTTGCTTGAGGTCACACATGCAGAGTAATCACACAGATAGATTGTGACGCTATGGAAATAGTCCAAAAAAAAAAAAAAGGGGAACAGTAGAAGAAATGCATGCAAATTTTTGGTTTCATATACAAAAAACAGCACAGAAAATATTTTCGGACAGAACTAATATCATGTGAACTACAAGCTGTGTGAAAATTATGTGTGTAACAACTAATTGATGTCATTTTTTTCTGATATGGGGAAATATGTTACGGAATATTGGTGGGGTTTATGTTCAGCCTTCTATCTAACTTTTACATTAATAATTTGGAAGAGACAGTAAATTTATTGAGAGGATTAGTGACAAGGACAAAAGAGTAATAAAAGGCATCCCAGAGAGATTAGGATAGAAAACAACAAAGTCAGTTACATGCTGTGCTGGTGTGAACTAACAAAAGCAAAATAATCTGAAATACCAATACTGTACAGAAGACAGAAACCGAAAGGATTTTATGTGGGGTGAAGCAGCACATTAAATGTGAAATTGAATTGTGATATGATGTGATAGCCAAAAAAATGCCATTCTTTTTGGAATGAAGCAACTCACCACAGAGCATGAAGATACTGCTCCCTTTCACTAGGACTCTCGTGTGATCCTATCCATGGTACTACATTCCTTCCTGGGTATCTCACTATCAGAATTAGAGTTTGGAAAGAGCCAAAGTAATTAGGAGACAAGAAATTGTTGACACTGGGTGGCGGGTGTGGAAATTAGTAAGCTAAAAGTGGAGACTTAGGTAGCAATTTTTAATGGAAGAACATAACACATTAAAAATGTCCTGCAATTGCCAGGGCTGGAAACAAATTGGCTGATACAAATCCTGGCGCAACTGAACTAAGGCTGAACAAAAAAAAAAAAAAAAAAAGATAAATGCACGCAAAATAACCAGGTGTATTTCCTGCCAGTTGTCTCTATTAGGCTATCTTCCAAGGGAAGCTTTTTCACTTGGAACATTAAAAAGTGGATTGGACAGAATTCTGTGAGATGTATTGTTTTATATAGCTTAGTAAGTGGTTTCTGTCACTAATAAGGGCCAAATATATCAAGACAGCACACAGTTCCTGCTGCTATTAGGAGTAGGTATTCAAGCACAGAATGTGTCTCCGTGATTCTTCTATGGTATTCTTCAGTGAGGAGCCCTTGCATTTACCATTTCCTGGAGATCTTTGATCTTTCCAATGGCACGTAACTGGCTGTAGGGATCAGCAAACACAACGTTTCTGACTGACTTGTATTTAACATGAGATTTCTAGCTGAGAGAGTGGGACCGTGCTTGAGTATGTGCTGTTTCCAATTCACCGGACTTATTAGCAGTTTATACCCTGTGTTTGGCTAAGAATGTTCTCAGACTCTATTCTAAAATGTTATTAATCCTTTTCATTATTGTTTTTAATCATTCTGGGTACATACCATGTGCCAAGAATATGCTATGAGGTTTAGTTTTCTTCTCTGATAGTTTAATAATTCTCTCTTGAATAGAAGAACTTGCTTTCAGAAAGATTTATCAGGTTAAAAAAAGGTTTTGATTTAATATTTGAAGACGGAGTTAGCCTCCTGCTGTGCTTTAAGCATTTGAAAACCTGCTGCAAAGTGGCATTTCAAAGACAGCTTAATATTAAATTCAGTTTGCAATATTCATACCTAATTGTTGTAAGACCCGTTGTTCTGTTAATAAGTGGCAGAATAACAATGTTGTTATGTTTGGCTTTCACATGCATTTTTAGACCTTTGTTAAAGGACATTGTTCTTGTAAAGGCTTTCCTCAAAGCAAAGAAAAACATTTACATATACAGTAGATAAACTCCTACAGCTTCAGAGCAGTCTGGGTGTTTATCATCTTGTGCAGAACTGATTTGAGCGTTATTCTGCTCAGCTATTCTCAGAGTACACATTGTATTCTCATTTAAGCATTGGCTAGTTGTGTTATCCAAATCACCACATTACGAAAATAAAATATCCAAGAATATGAAATGATATGAATAGGAAAATATGCCATTTTTTGTGAACAGCATGCAATCTAGTCCTCTGTGTTTTCTTCTACAGCAGAGGTAATGCAATAAAGAATTTTATATGACTTCCGCACTGATGTTATTGAGTGATTTAAAACCATTTTCCCATTGTAACTCAGCTGCTCTGCATTTTTAGAGATTGTTTTTACCAATATTACTGAAAACATCAAGAGAGCAGTTGCAGAAGTGACACTGGCTACTAGCTTCTGTTGGACGGCTTTTATCTGGCATAAAACTATTAAGCATACAGTCATTATGAATCATTAATAGCCTGACAGCAAAGTTGACTGCAGTGGGAAAATCAAGTCAGTTTTATTATTCATTAAGACATTCCTGAAGGAGCTAACTTTTCACAGAAAGAACAGACAATAGAATTATAATATTTCATACTTATGAATGTGGTCATGTGTTAAACTACTTTGTCTTCTTATAATCAGATTTTTTCAGTTACTTATGTTAATCATTTTGGTAACATTTTTATTGCATGCATTCCGCTTAATTCAAAACCTGTCTTCCAGCATATCGAAGTAATGTCTGAATTTCTTTATAGTAGTTACTTTATACACACCATCCCATACTGAATTTTAGTTTCTCAAAGGAATTTTATAAACTAAAATTAGACCATCTGTGAATTTAAACCTAGTCTGAAGACAATGCCTCACATTCCTCTTAACACAGGTTTTAATGTTTTCCAAACAGAAAAAAATCACAGGTTTTGAAAAGATATGTAGAGTTGTGATGTAGAACGAGGTCAAGGAAAGGAATACATACTAGTGACTTGATGCACACATTCCAATAATGACAAGAGCACGGAGACATTTGACCTCCTTTTCTTTTCTTTTTTTTTTCATTTTGGTTTCTTTTGATATAGGATAGTACCAGCAGCTCTGAAGTCAGAGCCAGAGAATTAACCTTGGGGTAGGGTTCTGTAGAGACATATTAGACTCCAGCTACTCGTAGGGTAAAATTTGCAATTTTTCTGTGCAATACTGAACTTTGTAGATCAGGTTCCCCCATATCCATGCACATACAACAGTGTTTTACTCCCAGCTTATCATTTGGCCCATCTTCTGAACTTGGCTGGAGAGATGACCTTATACGACTGTGCAGAAAAACTTGTTCAAAAGGAATGAGCAAATTCAGAGAGCTTCTCTCTTAGATATTAGCATCACAGCTTGGGAAATCCAATGTTATCGCTAAACTTGTTAGATTGTTCAAGACTGGCATTTTAAGGTGAGACATATGAAAACAACATGATTCAAGACATTACATGTTATAAAGGTGCATTTAGAACAGCCAGGACTAAAACATGAGGAGTTCTAAGTGCTGAATATCTGCTTGCAAAATTTAGTTCAGTCAAACTGTTGTAACAGAACACTGTAATACTAATGAATCTACGTAATTATCTGGTCCGCATCATGCTTCCTTCATAGACATACAGACTGTGCTATTCATAAGCCAATAAGACAGCATCAAAATTAGAGAACTGATACTAAAACACTACAGAAAAACTAGCAAATCCGGAGAACAATCTGTCTTGAAGTAGGTTCTGGTTTCTACCACCTGTTCTGTTACCTCAGCTCTTAAAGTCTGATACAGAAATCTAAATCTTGATGATGGCACCCTTTATTGTTGAAGAGTGTTCGGTATAAGGAACATCTCTAAAGGAAATACTTTCTAGTCATCCACCTTAAACCAGGATGCCCATGTGCACAATTTGATTCCTTCCCTTGTCTCAGACCTCCTTTAATCTCTCTTCAGGGTAGCTCTGATCACTGACATCTTGTTCTTCAACTTTTTCCCTTGCTGTTTTCATTTTCCAGCTTTGGTGGTACACTGTACAGTTAAATGTTGCTGTATTATGGTACCGTATGATACTACATTTTACAGTGTGGATATTATAATTATAGTAACATACTGATTAAGACACAGATGAACATTTCAGTGTACTAAGCACTATATATAAAAATGGCACAAAAATCCTGGACCCGTCAAATAGTGCTTACAAAACATAGGTGGATCACAGACAGATGCTGACAGATAGGGGAATGCAAGGAAACAGGAAAACCGTATTCAGAAGTATGATAACCTATTTTCTTGAAAATATAACACAGTGCAAACTGGCTGCTTTGGTCAAGCTCTGAGAATGAAATGAAAGAGAAGATTGTGTGGGGTTTTGGAGATTAAAAGAAATACTTAAACTTTCATTGAAAAGAGATGAGGGAGCCACTGAAGAATTCCAAGAGCTGGCCAAAATGATGAACTCGGTAAATGTAGCACTTTGGAGGGATACAAACATGTCAATGAAGCATTTGCCATGACCAAAGGAGAGGACTTTTGACTTTGTGAATATCACAGAATCACAGAAAGGTAGGGGTTGGAAGGGACCTCTGTGGGTCATCTAGTCCAACCCCCCTGCCAAAGCAGGGTCACCTACAGCAGGCTGCACAGGACTTTGTCCAGGCGGGTCTTGAATATCTCCAGAGAAGGAGACTCCACAACCTCCCTGGGCAGCCTGTTCCAGTGCTCCATCACCCTCAAAGTGAAGAAGTTCTTCCTCATGTTCAGATGGAACTTCCTCTGCTTCAGTTTGTGCCCATTGCCCCTTGTCCTGTCACTGGGCACCACTGAAAAGAGTCTGGCCCCATCCTCCTGACACCCACCCTTAAGATATTTACAGGCATTGATAAGGTCCCCTCTCAGCCTGCTCTTCTTCAGGCTAAACAACCCCAGCTGCCTCAGCCTTTCCTCATACAAGAGATGCTCCAGTCCCCTCATCATCCTTGTAGCCCTCCGCTGGACTCTCTCCAGTAGCTCCTCATCTTTCTTGAACTGGGGAGCCCAGAACTGGACACAGTACTCCAGATGGGGCCTCACTAGGGCAGAGTAGAGGGGGAGAAGAACCTCCCTCGACCTACTGGCCACACTCTTCTTCATGCACTCCAGGATACCATTGGCCTCCTTGGCAGCCAGGGCACACTGCTGGCTCATGGTTAAACTGTCATCCACCAGGACACCCAGGTTCCTCTCCATAGAGCTGCTCTCCAGCAGGTCCACCCCGAGCCTGTACTGGTGCATGGGGTTTTTCCTCCCCAGGTGCAGGACCCTGCACTTGCCCTTGTTGAACTTGATCATATTCCTCTCCGCCCAAATTTCCAGCCTGTCCAGGTCTCACTGGATGGCAGCACAGCCTTCCGGTGTATCCACCACTCCTCCCAGTTTTGTGTCATCAGCAAAATTGTTAAGATAATGAGCACTAACAAAAAATACCTGCCTACGTGAGTGAGTGGAAAATGTGTATGTTAGAGATATTATGCAACAAGAAACTGCTAGACTTGTTGAAGACATTGCTAGAAGGTTAATGATACCTTAGTCATCAGTGACATTGGGATTATGGGCCTGAGTGACAGATAGGATGCTAGTATTCTTCATGGTGATTAGAAAGCAGATAAAAAGGGAGGGATTGCGAGGGAAAAATACCAGTGCTATTTCAGCCATGTTCTGTCATTGTTCCCTATGCTTAGGTGAAGAGGTCTCACTGTCTTTTACTGCTTCACAGTGTACCTCAGACAGATCATCCAGGTGCTTCCATTTAATCATTGGCTTCAATCCTTTCATTCACATTTTTAAGCAGCGGCCCATCCCTTTCACTCCTTTCTCACATCTCCCTTAGAAAGCTGTTTACTTTTCTGACCTCTCAGCTTTTCAAGTCCGTTTACTCTTCTCTCACTGTCTCCTCTCTTAAGATTGCAAAAAATCTTTTCTCTCAGTTATTTATTCCAGTATATATAATAACTGTTTTTAACAAAGTTCGTCCCATATCTTAACTTGGAAGTACCTTGAGAACTGATATGTTCAAGACACATATGTAGGCACGTGATATATACTGATCTATGGAGCAGAATATAAAACCCCAGAACAAAATCACCACTTTATTGCTGGTGTCATCCAAAAAATCTATAAATTTGAATTTTATATCTACAACACATAAGTAAAACCTGGCCTGTATTTCTTTTTAACATACCTTCATTCTAATCCTTCCTCACACTAACTGCAAGTGTCTCACATTTGACAGCTAGTTTAGCATTAGCCAACAATAGAATATTTCATTTCTGTAAGTTTACTTATCTTGTTAAAATTCATATTTGCTTGTAAAGTACTGAGAAAGGCTTTTAATCATTTGCTGTCAAAATGCCAGGTGGGCTTTTACATCAAGAACTGGTAAAGTCAAAAGATTCTTTCTATTTTAAAAAATATATGTAAGCTGTATTTTCATACAGGCTGGAAAAACAATAAAATATACAGCTTTGAAAAGAGAGGGAAGAGTGAAAGATAAAGATTGGGCTTGCAGCTCCGTGGGATTTCGTTCCAGACAGCGTATGCACGTGTGGTAGGACTGGGGTTAAGCAAAGTAGACAGGAGGATTTTCAGGCCCGAGAGAAGAGAAGAATCTGGAAGGAGGAGCTGCCTGAGATCAGCTCCTGAAGGAATCAGATCAGAGACAATGCAAGCAGGATGGAAATAGGGGCTACCATATGCTGCCAAGCCTGAACGAAGATGAAAACTCTGTGAAGGACTGGGAGGAGGCTGAAGGAGGGGGAGGAGGGAAAAATAGTGAGCTGAAACCTAGTCCTCTGTGTTGGCAAAACAATCTTCTCCACAGCGTCTTCTCACAGCCCCAGCTGTTTCTTCACTACCGCTCCACTGTGATTCCTCTAAGAGCTGTACAGAAAAAGCAGTGAAACCATTTTGTGATACCTTTATTATTGGTAATAATATGTTATCCATTTGTATTTATAGGCCATCCATGCCCAGGAGCCTCTGGGCACATAACAAAATATAACTAAAACACAGCTTAGTTTTAAAAAAGGCAACATGGCCCAATTAATTCCCCAATTAATTAATTTATTCTACATAGCTTTGAATTTTGGTCTAAGGATTTTATGTAGGACATTGAAAAAAAAAAGGAACAGTTCCACTGACAAGACAGGTAATTATTTTATTCAATGATTTTTCTCAATGCAAAGATATTAATAGCTGGATCACTAGTGGGGGGCCAGATTCTGCCCTGAGGTAAACCCAGTACCATTTCACTGACTTCAAGGGAATTACTCTTTTCCTGGGATCAGAACTGGGCTGTCAATTTATAAGTGCCCAGTTATTCATAGAAATGAACTAAATTCTTTTTCTTTCCTTTTTTTTTCTTTTCCTCAAATACAGAAGTTAGCTCTAAATCACAAAACCAAACCTGAAGTATGTAAGAGAGTATGGATATAGTAATGCTATGGGTTTGTGTGGCAAGGTTTTGGTAGCGAGGATGCTATAAGGGTGGCTGTTGTGAGAAGCTGCGAGAACCTTCCTCCCATATCATATCATATATAAAGCCAGTGCCCAAGGCCAAGTCAATCAGTGACAGTGGCAGTGCCTCTGGGATAACTTATGTAAGGGGAAAAAGAATGGCAGTCGAGAGAGAGGAGTGAGACGATGTGAGAGAAACAACTCTGCCGACACCAAGGTCAGTGAAGAAGGTGGGGGAGGGAGAGGCTTGAGATGCCAGAGCAGAGAGTTTTCCCTTGCAGCCCGTGCTGAAGATCATGGTGAGGTAGCTTGTCCTCTTGCAGTCCATGGAGGTCCACGGTGGAGCAGATATCCACCTGCAGCCCGTGGAAGGGGACCCCATGCCGGAGCAGGTGGATGCCTGAAGGAAGCTGTGACCCTGGGGGGAGCCCGCACTGGAGCAGGCTCCTGCCAGGACCTGCGGAGCCGTGAAGAGAGGAGCCTGTGCTGGAGCAGGTGTGTTGGCAGGGCTTGTGACCCTGTGGGGACCCACACTGGAGCAGCCTGTTCCTGAAGGACTGCACCCTGTGGAGGGGACCCATGCTGGGGCATAAAGAGCTGCCACCCATGGGAAGGACTCACATTGTAGAAGTTTGTGGAGAACTGTCTCCCATGAGAGGAACCTTCACGCTGGAGCAGGGGCAGAGTGTGAGGAGTCCTCCCCCTGAGGAAGGAGCAGCAGAGACAATGTGTGATGAACTGACCACAACCCCCATTCCCCATCCCTCTGTGCTGCTTGGAGGGAGGAGGGAGAGAAACAGGAGTGAAGCTGAGCCCGGGAAGAAGGGAGGGGTGGGGGGAAGGAGTTTTAAGATCTGGATTTATTTCTCACTATCCTACTCTGATTTGATTGGTGATGAATTAAACTCCCTTTTCTCCCCAAGTTCAGTCTGTTTTGTCTGTGACGGTAACTGGCTAGTGATCTCTCCCTGTCCTTGTCTCGAACCTCGAGCCTTTCATCCTATTTCCTCTCCCCTGTCCAGCTGAGGAGGGGAAGTGAAGGATTGGTTTTGGAGGGCACCTGGCATTTATCTAGGCCAAACAAAAAAAAGTTCTTTCTCAAAGAAAAAAAAGAGAAATCATCTCCCTCTCCACTCCTTCAGAAGCATCCACAGACCTATCTGTGTCCACATCACTCTGTAAAAACACAGCCAGGGCTTGACAAGACCTGAGATACGACTCACATTGTCAGAAAACAAATGACATATGAAAGGTAAGGGGACAAAGGAAAGGCAAACATGTTCAAATATTTAATGTTTAACGTATGAGACTGCATGTCTTTTTTTCCTCCTCTGAAACCCAAAGCTTCCCAGACATTTGTTATAAATACATCATTAAGTATCACAAGAAAAGTTTGTGTGAGCTTTGATTAGCCTTTGGATGCTGTGAAGAGGAACCGGATTCAGGTTTTGACATCACTGTGTCCATATACTGTCAGCCTGGTGGTTACTCCTCATTCCTGTGAAGGGAGGGAGTAGGTGGGGAACAACAGATGATCTGTCCTGCTTCTTGGAGGGCAATTCACACCCACATGCTTTCATGTGCCCTGTTATGTTTAATTAAGGCCTCATTATTGGGTAGCAATAATGTTCTTTGTTTGCTGTAATTTACTTCCTTGTTTTGAACATGGATCACTAACATGCTTATACTAACTCTGATAACCAAGGGTCAGACTGAAAGGGAACTTGTGCCTCGTACATGGCAGTAAACTGATATACATTGGTTACATCCTTGAGAGAACAGACATTAATGCTTTTCTGCTGCGCAGAGAAACTGCGTCATGAAGTATTACCAGCCAGTTCTGCCTTTTCTGTCATACAATATGAAACACATTTGTCACTCTTTTTTCAACTTAGCAGGAACAGAAGACCTTTTTTCACTGTTAACGTCTTTCTTTCATTCCTTTCCATCTTTCTACATGCCTTCTTAATACAAATGGCAAAAGTAGTCTACAGACTCCCTCAAATTCATATTGCCGTATAATACCACACTGAGAGGAAATGTGATTTAATAACTTCTTCATTTGGGACTAGAAAAAAATATTTTCCAGCATTATTTTAGACTGCTCGGGTGACCTTGAACAAATCCCTCTATTCCTCTCTTTGCCTAATATCCCCATTTGTATAACAGAGGCAATGATTTGTCTTTACTTGTCCATCTAAGGATAAGTACAAAAACATTATAAAGCTACAAATGAAACAAAATAGAGAATCTGAGTAGATGGTAAGCACCTACTTGCAAAAGAGCAACTTAAATTTTAAGTATACTTCTTTCTCCCTCCCTTCTCATTTTCAAAGTTTTAGAAAGAGTTAGTAAGTAGATCGGTTTATCTTAGTTGTAGAATTAGATGCTACCATTTTTATTAAAAATGGTTGAATATTATGCAGGTTTAAACAAACATAAAATTAATGAAGAAGTTTTCGTCTTTGTTGACTGTTTAAAAGCCACTGTAGACACCATTTATCAAAACTGAACTGCAGAAGAATTTGCCAGCACTGATAAATTTCCAGATGTTTTAAGAAAAAGTTACACCATGAAAATGTGTCTTTCAATACAAAAATCCCACAGTAATCACAAAACCTACAAATCTACAAAATGCAAAATATACTGAAAATCATAGAATCATAGAATGGTTTGGATTGGGAGGGACCTTAAAGATCATCCAGTTCCAATCCCCCTGCCACGGGCAGGGACACCTTCCACTGGACCAGGTTGCTCAAAGCCTCGTCTAACATGGCCTTGAACCCTTTGAGGGAGAGGGCATCCACAACTTCTCTGGGCAACCTGTTCCCGTGCCTCACTACCCTCACAGTAAAGAATTTCTTTCTTATGGCTCATCTAAGTCTACCCTCTTTCAGTTAAAAGCCTTTCCCCCTTGTCCTATCACTACATGCCCTTGTGAGAAGTCCCTCTCCAGCTTGCTTGCAGGCCCTCTTCAAGCATTGGAAAGCTGAAATAAGGTCTCCCCAGAGCCTTCTCTTCTCCAGGCTCAACAGCCCCAACTCTCTCTGCCTGTCCTCATAGGAGATGTGCTCCAGCCCCTGGATCATTTTTGCGGCCCTCCTCTGGACTTTGTTCCAACAGCTCCATGTATTTCCTGCTCTGAGGGTTTTAGAGCTGGATCATAGAATCATAGAATCATAGAATCATAGAAAGTTTTGGGTTGGATGGGACCCCTAGAAGTCATCTAGTCCAACCCCCCCGCAGCACGCAGGGACACCACTAACTAGATCAGGTTGCTCAGAGCCCTCTCCAACCTGGTCTTGAATGTTTCCAGGGATGGGTCCTCCACTACCTCTCTGGGCAACCCATTCCAGTGTTTCACCACCCTCATTGTAAAGAATTTCTTCCTTATATCTAGCCTAAACCTACCCTGTTTTAGTTTAAAACCATTACCCCTCGTCCTGTCACTGCTGCCTCTACTAAAAAGATTGTCCCCCCTATATTTCCTATAGGCTCCCTTTAAGTACTGAAATGCTGCAATCAGGTGTCCCCGCAGCCTTCTCTTCTCCAGGCTGAACAAGCCCAAGTCTCTCAGCCTGTCCTCATAGGAGAGGTGCTCCAGCCCTCGGATCATTTTTGTAGCCCTCCTTTGGACGCGCTCCAACAGTTCCATGTCCTTCTTGTGCTGAGGGCTCCAGAGCTGAATGCAGTACTCCAGGTGAGGTCTCACCAGAGCAGAGTAGAGGGGCAGAATCACCTCTCTCAACCTGCTGGCCACGCTTCTCTTGATGTAGCCCAGGACACGGTTGGCCCTCTGGGCTGCCAGCGCACATTGCCGGCTCATGTCCAGCCTTTCGTCTATCAGTACCCCCAAGTCCCTCTCAGCAGAGCTGCTCTCGATCCTTTCATCCCCCAGCCTGTATTGACAGTGGGGATTGCCCCGACCCAGGTGTAGGACCTTGCACTTGACCTTGTTGAACCTCATGAGGTTGCAGGACTCCAGGTTGGATCTCGCCAGAGCAGAGTAGAGTGGCAGAATCCCCTCCCTCAACTTGCTGGCCATGCTTCTTTCAATGCAGCCCATTATACGGCTGGCCTTTTGGGCTTCAAGGGCACATTGCTGGGTCATGTTGAGCTTCTTGTCAACCAGTAAGCCCAAGTCCTTCTCCTCAGGGCTGTTCTCAATCCATTCTCTGCCCATGATATATCTGTGCTTGGGATTGCCCTGACCTGTGTGCAGGAACTTGTACTTGGCCTTTTTGAACCTGAGGTTTGTACAGGCCCACCTCTCAAGCCTGCCAAGGTCCCTCTGGATGGCATCCCTTCTCTCCAGCATGTTGACACACTTGTCGTTGGCAAACTTGTTGAGGGTGCACTCAATCCCACCATCCATGTTGCCAACAAAGACGTTAAACAGCGCTGGCCTCAGTACTGACCTCTGAGGAACACCATTTGTCACAGGTCTCCACTCGTACATTGAGTCATTAACAGCAACTCCTTGAGTGTGATCATCCAGCCAGTTCCTTACCCACAGAGTGGTCCATTCATCAAATCCATGTGTCTCCAATTTAGAGACAAGGATGCTGGGTGGGACAGTGTCAAATGCTTTGTACACATCCAGGCGGATGACATCAGTTGCTCTTCCCTTATCCACCAACACTATAACCTCATAGTAGAAGGCCATCATATTTGTCAGGTATGATTTTCCCTTAGTGAAGCCATGCTGATTGTCACCAGTCAGCTCCTTATTTTCCATGTGCCTAAACATGTTTTCCAAGAGGCTCTGCTCCGTGACCTTGCCGGGTGCAGAGGTGAGACCAACTGGCCTGTAGTTCCCAGGGTCCTCCTCTTTTCCCTTTTTTAGAAAGGGAAAACTTGTATTTCAGAACATTTCTGTCTACTAATATGTAACCCACCAAAACTGTTTGAAAGGCAGGGAAAACTCAGCTTTCAAATAAATAATACTGAACAAATATGAAGAGAAAAATCTATTGTGTGAGTAAATGTAGACATCTCAGACAAATACACAGGGTGTGCCACATTTCCTACACAATGCTTGCAATCCAAATAATGTGTTGTGTAGCATGGGGATTGTGAGACCTGCTAGGACGCATTTGTTGCCAATTATTTTTATGGAAAACATTGGTATGATACTGGTATATTGCACAGAATATGTGCTGAACTCATTCTAGAATTTGTGTTGTGACATTCTAAAAGTTTTTTGACATTTGGGGTACGGAATTTTATGTCCTTGAGCTTTTAAATTTAATTTTTATAATACCCATGTTGTGAAATCTTTGCCGCGCACTCAGTTAAACTAGTTCCTTAAGCATGGGGGAGTTATTACTGTGATTTTCAAGAAGGAATTCTGTGTTCCAAAAATAAGTCTTGTGTTCGTGCTACACAATTGTTTTGCAAATGATACTGCAAATATACATTGAAATTGAAGATCATAATATTTTACTACCCCAGAGACTAATGAATATGCCATTTTTGTGGTTGTTTTGCTGTTTACTGAAGCACAGGTGAATGCCCTGACTTGTTACTAATATGTCTGTAAGCAATTAGTTTGGGTCTCAAATAAAAACTTTAGTTTCACAATCCGGATTTTTTCATTTCCATTAACAATCCCTTCAGTTGCTGATTGTGAAAAATTCTGTCTAAGAAAAGATATGGGTCTGGGCTGCCTGCCAAGAGTTTTGGGTTCTTAACACATTGTTTTTCCCAGTGTGGTCAACTCACTTTCCACTTGATACATCCACTTTTATCTGTATTTCCTGAAACAAGTCACTTACATGCTGAACTCCTATACATCTTGAGTCCTTAAAGAAAAGAGGCACGTTGGTAGTGTTATCACCAATTGTTATTACCAATTATCAACCATACTCAAATACAATGTCAAACACTTTTAAATCATTCTCTAAATGCTGCTCTCGAAATACCACCTTGTTGCTGCAATTGCTTGTCAATCACCGACTAGTCTCAGATCTCATCAATGAACAAAGCGATTTGAGACACCAGTAAGCCATATAATCTAGCAGGCTGGTTTCACATTTCTATGGATCTCCCATTAACTTTTCATACAGGAATTCATACATAGATCAGTTCAGGCCCTCCTTTCTGACCAGTTCCCTGCTACATCACAGGTGATCAGACAGGTAAGCTGTGGCAAATATGATCATGGTAGGCATCACTGACCTTATGCTTGGAGTTCAGTGCTTGTAATATCCACACATAATACAAGCATGACATAAGTTAAAATTTGCATGCATGTAAAGTAGGTCACTTGATGACATATTCAGAAGTGATCTCGGCACTTGTTGTTCTTGGATGAACTCCGCTTTATTTTTTCTAAGCACCTAAAAGCTTTACACATCATTCCAAAACTGATCTTCAGTACAGTCTTAGAAAGTAGAATTGGTAGGCAGAGTACTGAACTATGAAGAAAGATTCGATTTCCTAATGATAGCTGCAAAAGGTGCTTTTTCGATTCCTCAGCATCTCCCTTCCATTGACTATTGCTCAGAAAGGATGTGGTCTTCTGTACTTTCTGTCTCCATGTGCCAACTTTGTGTGGACGATCTATAATTAAAGATTTCTCTGGATATGTATGTTTAGGCACTTGAACAGGCACCACAATGTGGCATTTCGGGATGAAGGACTTGGGGGTGCTGGTTGACAAGAAACTCAGCATGACCCAGGAATATGCCCTTGAAGCCCAGAAGGCCAACCATATACTGGGCTGCATCAAAAGCAACATGGCCAACAGGCTGAGGGAAGGGATTCTGCCACTCTACTCTGCTCTGGTGAGAACCATCCTGGAGTCCTGCATCCAGCTCTAAAACCCTCAGAGCAGGAAATACATGGAGCTGTTGGAACAAAGTCCAGAGGAGGGCCGCAAAAATGATCCAGGGGCTGGAGCACATCTCCTATGAGGACAGGCAGAGAGAGTTGGGGCTGTTGAGCCTGGAGAAGAGAAGGCTCTGGGGAGACCTTATTTCAGCTTTCCAATGCCTGAAGAGGGCCTGCAAGCAAGCTGGAGAGGGACTTCTCACAAGGGCATGTAGTGATAGGACAAGGGGGAAAGGCTTTTAACTGAAAGAAGGTAGACTTAGATGAGCCATAAGAAAGAAATTCTTTACTGTGAGGCACGGGAACAGGTTGCCCAGAGAAGTTGTGGATGCCCCCTCACTCGAAGTGTTCAAGGCCAGGCTGGATGAGGCTTTGAGCAACCTGGTCCAGTGGAAGGTGTCCCTTCCCGTGGCAGAGGGATTGGAACTGGATGATCTTTAAGGTCCCTTCCAATCCAAACCATTCTATGATTCTATGATTCTATGTCATTCATAGGAGACACTATTCTCAAACCTCAGCTTTCTATTCATAAATTGCTATTGTGGGAGAGTGTTTAAACATATGGAAATCAACGTGTGGTAAGAGTATTCACTAACTTTTTCTGTACACAGTGCAAAATATGTGTGTGTTTGTGAGTTTGAACACCTGGTGGATTTTTTTTTCCTAACAAAAGATTATAAGGACAAGACTCAGAAGTCAAATGGAGTAGCAATTGCAAAAGCTGAGTTGTGAATGCAGGCATCTCTGTGTAAAACTATGTTTCTGCTTTGGGAAATCTTGATTAAAGTATTTCAAAGCTGTTGAATATGTAACTTTATTGAAAATAAATTAAGAATGTAATCCAAATTTTCTGGATCAATCAGTAAGTTACGCAGTGTTCCCCAAAATATACTATCTATCTATCTAATGTATTTCCCTGTAAACCAGGAACTAGTCAAAATTTACCATGAAGGTGACTTCTCTTGAGAGTGAAATATATTGTCAGTGCAAACATGTGGATTAGAACTTGAAGAACAAGTTTTTGTTTCTTTCATTTGTGGATAACAAGAAGAGAACTAGTTCATCTTTAATTTTTCAAAGATGAAAAACAAACCATGACAACCACTCACAGTACATAAATAGAACATCAATGATAAATTATAAAACAGATAATTTTCCTTAGTGAATAATGAACAACAAATGCTGAAAAATCAACCACTTCATTCTATGTTGATAGAAAACTTAAGAGCACACCAAATTTAGTTTCTTTTTTTGATCAGCAGAAAGTGAGTGACAGTTTCAGCCTCCAAAATAATAATGAGTTTTGGGTTAATTTTCAGTGTACGTTGCCAGTGAAACTCAAGAAACCTGTATCATATTGAATATTCTAGTGATTTTTCTGAACTTTTAATTGGACTGAGAGTCTATCTGCTTCTAGAGAAGTTAGATGTATTCTTTTAAAAGTATGAGTTTGTTAGGAAATTCACACATGTATTGCATCATTTAGTTTGAGGCTCGAAGAATACTTTAATATGAAGAAAAATCTTGGTGAACTAAGAGAATGTATCCCTATGAATATTCGCATGTGTCAATAAGCTTTAGGGCTGTGTATACTTCATGTGTGTATACCTCAGATGTTTCCATGTTTGGGGCACATGTGACAACTACATTTAAGGAATATGCACCTCTAAAATATTTTTCTTTGCAGGCCTGTAGGTTATGTTTAGGTTAAGCAGCAGTCAACACACTTCTTTTCAGCAGTGTGATTTGAGTCTGTGAAGCTTGCCTCAGTTTTGTCTCTTTACACAGTGTGATGGTGCTGTAAGCAGAGTAACCTGATGACATGTGGCCTACATTCAGAAAGTGTATATTCTTATCCATTCCAAGACAAAGCTTTGCTCAGTGAAGGAGACAATTCCTGTAATACATACATACATATACATGAATAATATATTTCTGTGCTTAACTTACTACTTCTGCACTTTTCCATTTATGCGTATTTGAAGAAAAACGACGCAGAATGTCGTCATCTCTCACAGAGGACAGTCATTTCAGAAGGGGAAGGAGAGGGACACAAATTTTTCCATCACCCGGTGGACAGTTCAGTGTCATTTTTTTGTTAAAAGCTCCTTTTACATTTCCCACTGAGGCTTCTGACTTCCACTGCAGTGTCCCAGTATCTGAGTATGTCTGGAAGCTGTGGGAGCTTGGTCTCTCACAAACTTCTCACATTTCATAATGCCTTACACACATTGCAAATCTTTTTGAACCAATATTGGGGGGTCAGCTAAAACTTCATTGATCACTGACACAGTGCTCAAAATGTTCAGCAGAATGACTGAAGCAATATTTTTTAATTCTTTGCTTTTCCCTCTTTCCTCTTTATTTACTTTTTTGTCAAAAATTTAGTTTTATCTTTTTTATCAGATACCAGCTAATAAAATGAACCAAAGATAAACACATTTCTCCCTTTTATTTAGACCTGGGCACTTCATTATTTATAAACTTTTTCTGTGAATAAAACCATTAAAGTTACCTGGTACCAAGTGGCCTACATCCTTGCAATTCTCTCTTAAATAAAGCAGACCTTGAAAACCCGTGGGCATTTAAACACCCATACTTTGAGTGCAGGCTGAAGTGAAATGCAGCTTTCAACTCCATGCAGTATTTAAGCTCCACTTTTCTCTTTTTAAAAAGAATCCAGCTGCCTGATAGCTATCCTACCACTATTAGTCTTGTGCCATTTCTCTCGCTCCAGGCCAGGTCTACTGTTCTTACCTTCAACAATATGACATGAACAGAGAAATTCCCTCAAATTCCCACAGTTCAAGCCACCAAAGGATTTACAGTCGCCTAAATACATCAACTCAAGTTTTGTCCACAACAGAAATTCACCCAACAGTGGTTCCTGCTAACGTCAAGAGCCTTGGTAACATGAGCGTTGTCATTCAAGTGCAGTTTATATGTGGATCCCCCAAATGTCTCCACTTACTGTGCCTGGGTCCATTTGCCCCATGGTGTGATGTGGACAAGACAGACCCCTTTCCAGATGAATTCCAGTCCAAAGAAGAAAATCCTGAACTTCGAACAGGGGAAATGTAAAGCTCCCAACAAAACCAGCTCTGATCTACCTATCCACTTTCACTGTGTCAAACTTCTGGCTAAAACAGACATGGTCAAAGGGAGTTTTGATATTTCTTCTGATGACAGTCTTTTATCTGTGAAATCAAATGGTCATTTCAGGAAAGCAGAATAGATTTTACAGTTAAATGATTAATTATATGAAATAAATTTGCTTTGGAGCTCTTAAAAAAGAAATAACTGCTTGAAAACACAGATTCTTCTTTGAGAAGGCCACTGATTTCTGCACTGTATGAATTGGAAATCTGCTCACTTATTCACCTTCTTTAGGAATCATACAAGACCACTGCATGTATATACATGAATCTTTCTAAATGATAGGGAAATTTTTCTCTTGCTCCTTTTTTAATATTTTCCTGTTAATATGTATTTGTTTCTTTCCTTCATCAGACTGCCTTCGGCTTACTGTCATGAGGAGCTGTACCCTAGCACACATGCGGAGTCTCCCATGTGTATCTCTCTGTAGTGGCTGTTGCTTTTTTCCATGCTTACTTGTAGCATTCATCCTTTCACAGCACTGAAAATGCAGTGCTTTAAAGATCCTCAGAGTGGAGCTCAACCACAGCCTACCAGAAACATAGGATCAGGCACCAGCACCTTGGTGCAAGGTCACCCCGATTCCCTCCCTCTGTTTTTCTCTTTCTGTTTTATCCCAATGGGAATTCAACAATACAGTCTTGAGTGGAGTCTTCAGACTATACCATTAGCTTATTGAGTAACTGCACTTGCTTTTAAATTTTAATGATGCATTTTTAATATGATAAATGTATTATACTTCAATGGTTTTATATGCAAGTCGAATAAACTATGAGTTTTGTTACTCTTCAAATATTACTTTCCAAAGAACAGCCTCTTAATTGTACGGCTTATGTAGTTGCACATGTTCCTGGTAGTCTGATAATGACTGTGGTTCTGTACTGGTGAACACAAGCTACTTTTGACTGCAAATGCATAGTTAAGTTTTTTGGTAACCTGAGAGCAATATTACCTAGAATAAGGCTTGTGAAGTATTTAGTCTATATGGCCTCTGGGGGAGTGTGAGGAGGGTTTTTTGTTGGTTGGTTACAGCAGGATTCAGTAAAAAAAAGTTTCCAAAATTTTATTTGAACTGAGTTGCTGGAATGTTTGCAATATACGTAAGATTTTCTTGTACGAGAAAGATGTTAGAGTTTGAAAACTGTCATAAATAGTAATTACTGATATTACAAAGAGAAGTGGGTGGCTACAGTGAATAAAAAAAAAGTCTACCTTTTAAGACAACTACCAAACATACTTGATCACAAACATACGGAGATGCAAGATACATATCTAGGATTTTGCTTAGGAAATCCATGTGTATAAAACAAAACACTTGCATGATAGTAATTTTATTTCATTATTTCAAGTGAAATGTTCCCAAATCACTGGTACTGAATGGCTTGTTTATTTACTACAGAACAAATACACTTTAGCACGATTTTCTCCACCCTAACTTTTCAGATCATTAGTGCTGACCTAGAATACTCCTGCATAGTTCAGATTGGTTGTTTGGACTTTTTGCTGATTCTCAGTTGTTGATTCTCTTTTAAGACTTTTAATAAATGTGCCACAGGAATAAAAGTGCTTACTTCTGGACACTTATCTTCAAAGAATTAAACTGAGACCCGAACCTCAATCTTGTTTTAGTGTAATGAGTTACAGTTGTTGTGTTTTGGTATGTTTTAATTGGATTAATTATCCTTTGCCTAGACTGATTCTTTCCTTCATTCCAGTGACTAACAAAGAATGGACAGTCACTGAATTACCTGAGCAAGAGATAATATCTAGTGTAGAAATATTATCCAGCTGGCAAAAAACTTATGTTACTGGTTTACACCAGCCTCCAGGCAGAAAAGGAGTCAAACATCTGTCACATAGCAGCAATTTTCATCTGGTTAATGGGCTGTTGGCTCTGTATGCCGACTAGTGTAACCACAGCTTACTTTAAAGTATTTCAGACCCCAGTAAGATGATTTTCAGAATAAATGGGTCTTAACCAGGTCTTAGTTGTTGCCTTTCCACTATTCTTCATCAATAATGAATGGAATGGAAAACACTTCAACCTCTGTAGGATTCCCTTCCCTCCTTCCCTTCCCTTCCCTTCCCTTCCCTTCCCTTCCCTTCCCTTCCCTTCCCTTCCCTTCCCTTCCCTTCCCTTCCCTTCCCTTCCCTTCCCTTCCCTTCCCTTCCCTTCCCTTCCCTTCCCTTCCCTTCCCTTCCCTTCCCTTCCCTTCCCTTCCCTTCCCTTCCCTTCCCTTCCCTTCCCTTCCCTTCCCTTCCCTTCCCTTCCCTTCCCTTCCCTTCCCTTCCCTCAGAATAGATACAAGTTCCCTGCCAGAAAATATCTGAATTAATGAATGTCTCCAGTGATCAAACATTTGGCAGAGGCTGCATTTAACTTCTCTTTAAAGCCCACAAGATTAATCATCTCCTGAGTTAAAGCATAAAAGTGACTACAAAAGCAGCTCAATAGGTTACGTCGTCATAGGAATAAGGTCAGACATATCCTTCTTGAAGGATGGTTTACAACAAAACTGCACTCAGTGACACTGATGCACTCCAGGACCTCGGTCATATCCTGTTCCTTATTCCTCTATCTGTAAATGGTGATTTCCTACTTATACTTAAAGGATTAACCCTAAGTATTTGAGCTGTACACAAAAATGCCACCAAAAATTGAAAATTTCTCTAAGTTGTGGATTAATTCTGAATCACAGTATGACCAATTTGCAGTAGCAGTTGGTCCAGTGTGTCTGTGATATCTGATTAATTCCCTGCATAAAACGTTCATGGAAATTGTGAAGTGCAAGACCATATATAGATCAGAAGTGTGGGCCTGATTTGTTTCTGAGAGTTACTTGGTGAAATTTTTCATTAGGAAAACTGAAACTAGATTTCACAAACCACTGCTTGCAGTTCAAGCCACCTTCTTGCAGTGTTGAAATAAATTGATTTGGGGCAAGCGAATCTGTGAAAATTCCTTCCTTCAAAAGTTTGGATGTGATATATGTCTGTTTTCCTCCAGAAGCCTTTATATTTTCACACTACTAATGAATGAGTGCTTAATTGCCACGGAGAAGCTGTCTGGGGTTACTTCCCAACAGAATCTCTTGCCAAGGCCAGCTGGAATTCTGCTTATGCTCTGCAGCTGATTAATGGAGGTTGCTGGTGTTCAACATAAATAAATGAGAGCCCCCTCCATCAAAAATGGTGGAGTTCAAGAAACGTGTAGTGCTCCCCTGAAGTCAAACAATTTTCTTCAAATTAGAAAAGTTGACAGTGGATCAATACAGAATCTCCTGATATATCCATAGGAAATAACCTGCTGTGATCAACCTAACAGGTTACTGAGTGCCACCACTGTCACACAGAAAAGCAATTGAAATAGCTGTTCTCTGACATTAAGAAATCAGACTTTTTTTTCCACCAGACAATCTTGAAGTGCCACATTAGTAATATGGATATCTGGATTCTTTTCTGTTTCACAGAAACAAGAAGTGTTGAGGCTGATTTCTCCCTGCTGTGCTTTTTTTTTTTTTTTTTTGTCTTAAATATTTAAAGCTTGAAAATTCATTTTGATGAGTCTACAAGATACTTACACAAAACACTAACATTACATATCTCAGTTCTCCACTAGATTCAACTCCATCATTTCTCTTGCATTATATAAGCCCTGGATATCCTTGGGTTTGTGAGGCAGCAGTTGCCTGCTTACTGAGGTACTCTGTCAGAAGTTGAGCAGAAAGATGTTTTTTTAATTTTGAAATTAGGCAGGCCCTTTAATGGTTTTTACGTCAAGGAAGAAATTAATAGAAAGTTCTCTGAAAAGTACTTTTTATATGTGAACTAGAGGGTTTACATCATATCCACGACATTTTTAAATGTAACATCTACATATCAGATCTACTGATAAAGTTGGTGGTAGATTTCAGTATAAATATATGACTGAATCGAGAGGATACGATGTACCAATATGAGTGCTGATTTGTCTCAGACCTACACAAGTAAATTGCAGAAATGCCTATCCATAATCTTTGAGTTATGTTAGTACAACACCAATGCTTTTACCAAGATACATTCTCTGCTGAGAGACAAAAACTGTAACAAGTTATCAATGGAGTGGATGTGTCTACTGATTTTAAGGCAAAGTGAATGAAAGGAACAGCTTTGGTTTCCAAAGAAAGCAGTTGCCTGAATGTTTGAGTGTGGCTGTTCTGGCAGATATTTCTCAAGCTTGTTTTCTGCAAGGTGAGAAGTGTTCTATAATTCTCCCTATAATAAGCAGAGTGACTTTCGCTTTTTTCCCAAATGGAAAAATGGTGGTTCATCCCTCAAGCTGTTACTTACCTGTGTCGATACCTAACAGCTGGGATTCACAGAAATAAGACTAAAACTGCTGGCTCTGGTTTCCTGGTTTGTCACTTGGTTAATCTATTTTTAAATTTTGTTTGAAAAAATTTTCTGGATAGCCTGACTGCCTTCCAGGTGGGATGGGGACCCTCAGGACTCGCGATCTTGCTCCACCACAGAGCATTCAAACCCTGGGATGGACATTGGGGAAATGTATCTGTATTTCCGGACAGGAAAGGACAGGAGGGATGCCTTGCAGATTATCTGACATCTACACTGCTGCCTCACTCTCTAACAGACTGGTATGCCTACAGCACATAGCGCTGGTGTGTGGGTGTGTCTCAGTTCAGAGCATTTAAAATAATGTTGAATCTTTGTTATGGCTCTCTACAGTGGCATTTTCTTAAAAAAAAAAGAAAGATTTTTGAAATGAGATCATGTATCATCTTTCAAGGGGCAAGTCCTGTTGGGATGGTGCTGGAGGACTACATATGATGGAGGTATCTGGACCTGCTGCAGATTTGCCCATTCTGCCTTTCAGGAGCGGTCTCTGTTGAATTGCCCCCCCAGACAGTACCTAGAATTTGTCTGAGAGAGCTAGCGCAGATGTGCAGAGCCAGGGGACAGCTAATAATTAAGTTGGTGAGTGGTCTAATGTTCAAACTATATTCCTTCTCAGCTTTTCTTTTGCAATATAAATATTCCTGTCAGTCTGTGACTCTGAGGAAGCCCAAATATTGTAGCCCGTGAACTGTATGCTCCATGCCCTTGAGGTCAACCAGTAGGCACAGGTGTAAAGCCTTTTTGGAAACAGCATGTTCTGATGTGTCTGCAGAAATATTTTTATCAGAATTTCTCATCCATATGGAATTTGGAAAATTTGGATATTTGATGTTCTTTAAACTGAAATTTTAAAATAATTCTCATTGCATGGGAGCTCTGTTTGCCAACAAATCTCAAAAGTATGGGGGAGATTTGCCATTTTTCATATTTATTAAGAGACCACACTTTTAGAACACTGACCTAAAAATATAATGGCAAGAATATAGGTCTTAATATTTTAAATTATATTTATGCTAAGTGTTTAGTTATATGAATGGTCACATTGACTCAATGTCTTGCTTGTGAGACACAGAGGTTACAGGGTTGCATTGTTGCTTTACATACACTTTTAATTTTATAAACTCTTGAATTTTCCAGAAAGAGTAAGATTTTACTCTGTTATACTAACCATTATTTTATTATATTACCAAAAAAATATTTAAAAGTGATCATTTTCTGAGTTTCTTACTATAAGCATGCCTGGTTCTACAATTATGATCAAATTCTACTGTAATTTAAACTAGGATAAATAATGGACAAATTAAATCAAAATTTAGCAACTAAAACCACCAGGTACTTAAAAAATATTCATCCGGCTTCTGTCGTAGTTTTTATAGGTTTTATGTTACTGGTGGGATTCTTCTCCACTTGTGTTTGTTAGTAGCCTCACCTATAGTTACAGTGAAAGGAAAAGGATAGGTGTCTCTGCAGCATGATTTGTTCCAGCCTAAGACAGGTGTCTAAAACAGGTTGGTTGAATTATGCTCTAGTAGTGTCTGTCTCTTCACAGATTAATGAAGAGATAGGTGTTTCTCAACTTTGATCTGGGAAAGGCAAATAGAAAACCCAAGACTATTGGCAGCAGAATTGCTGACAGGAGGATTCATACTGCTTTTGGAAATTCTGAGATCCACAAGCTGAAAAATGTTTAAAATTGTAAATGGAGTCTGGATGACACACTAAGACAGAACGCCTACTTTTGAAGTTGTGAGTATAATGGGAAATACTGATTTATACCCAATTGCTATACCTTGTTGTTTCTCTATGAAAAATTAGGGATGTACTTTTGAGAAAAGTAGAATATTGAGAATCCATTGTAAGCTTTTTTGCTGAAAATAAATGGGATATTGGGGAGATCTTCAGTTGTTATACTACTAAATGCTCTATAAGTCATTTAGGTCTTACTGGGACTTCTGCCAGGGCAATACATCTTTCTTTTTAATTAAAATACTAGTACTACCCAAAAGCACTAAAACGCATCAAAAATTTCAAAAAATCTTGTCCTTTTTAATGTGAAAAGTTACTTTGACTGAAGCAGGGACATGATTTTGTCCATGATATCATCCCAACAAGAAGAGACAATGTTTCAAAAGGCATTACTGTACAGAATCATAGAATAGTTTAGGTTGGAAGGGGCCTTTAAAGGTCATCTAGTCCAACCTCCCTGCAATGAACAGGGACATCTTCAACTAGATCAGGTTGCTCAGAGCTCCCTGACCTTGAATGTTTCCAGGGATGGGGCATCTACCACCTCACTGAGCAACCTGTGCCAGTGTTCCACCACGCTCACCATAAAAAACTTCTTCCTTATATCCAGTCTAAATCTACCCTCTTTTAGTTTCAAACCATTACCCCTTGTCTTATTGTAACAGACCCTGATAAAAAGTCTGTCCCCATCTTTCTTATAAGCCCCCTTTGAGTACTGAAAGGCAGCTATAAGGTCTCCCTGGATCCTTCTCTTCTCCAGGCTCAACAGCCCCAACTCTCTCAGCCTTTCCTCATAACAGAGGTGTTCCAGCCCTCTGATCATTTTTGTGGCCCTCCTCTGGACCCGCTCCAAGAGGTCCACGTCTTTCCTTTGCTGAGGGCTCCAGAGCTGCATGCAGGAATCCAGTTGAGGTCTCACCAGAGTGGAGTAGAGGAGCAGAATCCCCTCCCTCTGGATGGCATCTCGTCCCTCAGGCATGTCAACTGCTCCACTCATCTTGGTGTCATCTGCAAACTTGCTGAGGGTGCACTCAATCTCATTGTCTGTGTCACTGATGAAAATTTTAAACAGTACTGGTCCCAGTACGGATCCCTGAAGGACACCACTTGTCATTGATCTCCGTCTGGACATTGAGCCGTTGACCACTACCCTCTGGGTGTGACCATCCAACCAATTACTTATCCACCAAACAGTCCACCCATCAAATTCACATCTCTCCAAGTTAGAGAGAAGGATTTTTGGGGGGATGGTGTCAAAGGCCTTACAGAAGTCCAGACAGACATCTTCCGTTGCTTTTCCCTTGTCCACTGGTGGAGTCACTCCATCACAGAAGGCCACTATGTTGGTCAGGAAGGATTTGCCCTTGGTAAAGCTATGCTGGCTGTCTTGAATCATGTATTCATGTGTTTTTATATGTACAGATAAATAATTTTTTTCAAGATATATTTAGAAGAACTATGTTATCATATTCTAGTACAGATTCTTTCATTGTTGTGACTGAACTATGCAATGCTTCTTTCCATAAGATCACTTCTGAAACAAATAATTTATAAAGCACTGTGTCTCAGGAACTGTGTTCTGATTAGTTTGTTTAGACACAACAATTTTCATAACTGCCACTGCTCATTGAGTTTCTTGTATTTGCTTTGGACAGCAAACTGCCAACTACCTGCAAATGCTAGCAACTTCATACAATTTGTTTTAGCAAAAGGTCACCAGGCAGAAAATTTTCTGTAAGATGTGGCAAGTCAGATTTCATACATACTATCCTCACTGAAAATAAGGCTTGAGTTTGTGGTTTCTATAATACTTGTCAATGCTAGAGCAGCACGGACAGATATGCTAGTCAGGTCACTCTATTCTTTCACTGTTAAAGTTTACTGCCCTGTTTAATTTCTGATCTTGTTAAAGTCCTGTGTGGCTCCTATAGTTAAATTAGGTCTGATCACAGGAAGAGAACATTAAGTTAGATTTTAATCTCTTTTGCATCCAGAGCAATTCTGTCAACTAAAGTCGATATATTTACTTTTATGTAAATAAGTTAGATTCAGACTCTTACTGTTTGTTTTTATTTTTGGAAAGGAAATGTAACAGTTCACATTGACACCCAATAACCCTTCTTTTATCTGTACATCACTGCAAAAGCAAGTGTTGTTTTCCATTCTCCTCAGTCGTTATGGCAGCGTATTCTTCAAGATATGGTATTAGTGTGTTTCCTACAGATTCTACATTTTTTCCTTATAAAAAGCCTTATAGGTAACAGGTATATGTCCATCTTGAGGTAGATCAGATTAAAGAGATGAATGCCTTGAACTGCATCTAAAGATATTCAGATGTTGATACTAACATTTTCTAATTCTCCTGTTCGTCCTTCCGGCTTCATTCCCCAACACCTTTGTCTTGTTCCCCATTACCTGTACTGCCAATGACTTTTTGAGTCAGAGTTCTGGATGGGCCAAATTGCTTTACCCACACAAAAACACAAAAATGCATTTGGCAGTCTTGCTCCCAATATAGTAGTCTTGCATACTGACTTAAATGTGGATCTAAGGCAGATTATAGATTTTAGACATTTCAGTGAATGCTTTGCTGTGCACAGAGTCAGAAAAGACATCAGGAACCATATGTGAGTCCAAAATATCCTGTAATCCACAGGACAGAACCTCCCTGGCATCATGGAAAATGATGTTGGTTTACAACAAAATATGAACAACTTTTACCCAAGAGCAATAAGGTTCTGAGGTTTGCTGGTTCAGAAGGAATCAAAGAATTCTTCATATGCACGTATTTTAAGGAAGTGCACTGATTAGGTCATTGTTCTGACACTGGCGCTGCAGACATTTATAATCACGTGTAACTTCATGTATGTTTAAGTGGCATGCTGCCATTAATGAGAGCATTCACAAATATGCTTTTTTTGTGTATGTCTCTGTTTCAATTACTGAACCATTTGCAACACCAAAGAAAAGCTTAAACTGGAAGGCAGAGAACATTCCCACCCACAGCAGCCACAGACCTCCTGGTTCGGGCTCTTGCTGGGAAAGTGGGCGATACAACTTTGAACTAAGCTTGTTAAATATTAATCAAGTTACCCTTTTGTTTTTGTGTAACAGGCTCACACTCCTACACACCCATTCATAGATGCTTGCTTTGACTCCCAATCAGAATTTCTTTCCCCTCAAACAAAGCCAGCAAACTCAGCTTTTCATGAAACTGTGGCAGCAAAAACTCTTGAAGGAGTCATGGGACAAGGAAAAGAATTAAGTGGAAGAGGAAGGAGGAGGACTCCTGAGGTGTTTTGGCTGATGATAAAATAAATATTTCCATAAGTAGCAGATCCACCTCAGGACATTTTGTCACTTGTCCATCTTCTTGTTCATTGCCTTGTCCATTCCAGCTGTAATCTGCTACTTAGGCCAACAGATGAACTATTTGTGTGGCAGTTCTCTAACTAAAAAAGAAATCTTTCAGGGAGAAGGTGAAAAGAACGTATTTTCCTTGATTTGTTTGAAATTCACTACGAGTTGTTCTTACAAGGCAAAATACCAGTTCTGGCATTATTCTGAACCTCCTCAAACTGAAGTGATGATAGTTGTCTGTTGCTTCCCTGGTGAATCCTCTAGCCACTAGGCATAAAATGAAATGGTACTTCCTACCATTTTTTTCCAGAAAGAAATAGATGGGCTGTCCTCACTTCTATGAAAGGACAGTTACACTGATTTTCTGAACCAAGTTCTGACTGTAGATTCCCAGTAAACATAAATGCTTTTCTGGAGGTCTATATGATGCACTTATTCCGCAGTAGTCAGGTTGGTAGACATTATTTTGAGTTAGAATTCAAGGAGCTGACTGTTAAGGTTAAATGACTTGCTCATGGATAGTCACTGTGCTAGCAAAGTAAGAATTCAGGTTAGGAATAATTGTCTTCCTTGCCTTTTCCTCTAGTCACTAAACTCCAGAGTGAAATATCAAAGTGAGCATTAGAAGCTAAAATCCATTAGTGCTGTGAGTTATGGCTGTGCTGCAAGCACAACAGAGGCAGAACAAACGCTGACTTTCACGAAAGACTAAGACGAAGGCTGTATTCCTGCCTCATTGCATAATTTTGTTTCTTCTGTTTTTTGTTACTTCATGTTTCCATGTCCTTCAGAAAAGCATGTTTTATTGGCTGTGTTAGGAGTCAGAACAGTATATCCAGCTTTCTTGTGGTCTTGCTCTTTAGGGAAGCCCCTTACAGTTTTCCACATGCCACTCATAGGACAGGTTACTAGTACTTATTTATAGCAACAGATCGAGCTCAGCTAAGCTGCAAAGTGTTTTGATATTCTTGACTAAAAGGTGCTGCACAAAATGCAAATTATTATTGTTTCTGTTCTCTTCATCATGACACCTCTTGGCTCCAATTTTACCACAGTACGCTCTTCTGTCTCTCCTTACAATTGTGTTAGATTGTTCTCCTTGCTCCTTCCTATCACCTCATCTTTCCTTCCACATCAAGGAGCCTTTCTCAATAATAGTTCTGGCATTTGGGCATAAGAGCATGCCCCACTCAGAAACATAATAATATTAAATCACTATAAAATGCAGTTATCTTCAGTTCAGCTCTGGATGTCATTCGCAATAGTTCAATGGAATATTCAGTAGAATAGCTGACGACGGGCCTGATTCCTTTCACTCGTGTCAGACTTACCCCTGTGTAACTCCACTGCCTCCAGCAGCATTCAGCTGATTTTAAATGAGTAGTAATGAAATAACTGTAGCTGAGATTTTTTAAGCATCCATAGCAGATCAAGAGTGTACCACATCAGTGGGCTGCACATTTTCATCACTACCAGCCAAAATACTGAGGTCTCTGTGGAACTCTTCAGCCTCCAAAGGCCTAGATAAAGCACATAAGAACTAAAGATAAAGCCTATAGTGCAGGTATTAATTTTTCAAAATTGAGCAAGGAGAATTTGCCAGTTTCAGGGAATATTGTAAGACCTTACTTACTGGCAAAGCATTTCCATCTTGACAAGTATGGATACTGCTAATACAACATATTTTCTGTCTCTTCTTTCCATGGGGACTGGCTTAGAAGCACAGGGGAGCAAGAAAATTCCTGGTGTTAATTCACAATTGTCATGATATAGAGTCATTAACTTGAGCATGAATAGTGAGCCAGATAGGAGTACTCTTGCTAGGTTTGTGTCAACTTATTTTCCAACAACATTTGCTATTTACATAACACTAGTAAAATGCTTATAGACACTCTGTCCAACTAAATTTGTCACTGTGATCTCAGTGAAATCGTATTTTTTTCTATCCAAAGAAATTTGCTAAAGGTTTTCTAACAATTCTTAAACATTGAAGTAAAGAGCTACAAATCTATTAATTATTAAAATGCACCAAAAGGCAACCTAAGAAAATAGATTTAAACTAATTTCTTTAATCAAAGTATGCAAAACCACCTTCTGGTTTTTAATGAAGGACTCCTCCTTGAAACAGTTATAATCAATGTGGATTTGGGTTAGAGAGGTCACAACTAACTTACAGACTTTTGTTAAGACATTACTGCAATGACAGATAAGAGAAATTCAATGCATGTACTACACTTAGATTTTAAAAAGGCAGCTGACAAGGTTCTATACCAGAGATAAATTGCTCAGGCAAAGTCATGGAACAGCAAGAATTATAGGGTAATGGACAAAACACTGATATAACAGCAGAACACAAAAAGACATCTGAAGATGGACATTTCATCCTATTAAAGAAGAAAGAAGTGTGTTAAATACATAAACTAAGAATAAATTGGAAGACTATTCATCTAGATCTCCCAGACTGGGTGGTGTACATGACTACAAAGGGGAAAACAAACACTGAATGAATCCACTTCTGTGCTTATGCTACTCCTGGCAGGGTAGGAGGTGTATAGACCTGCCAAGAGTGGTCACGCAGATGGAATTTAGATCTGTTTTGCCTGCCATTATTGGACCAAGGTAGCATTTATGAGGAGAGATAAACAGTTGTGTAAACAAAGACTAACAAGTCTTCTAAACTGTCAGTGATTTTAACGTCAGGCGAGCAATGACTAACAGAGAGTGCTTCCAGCTTCCCCTGTGTATCATGAAGCAATGATAGTCATCAATGTTCTTCCCAGGAGCAAGGAACGAGGAAGAAGGAGTGGGTCTGAGGCAAGGGAAGGCTGATCTGCCGAAGTCATAAGGCAAGCAATGGGTCTGCAAGTAAACAGAAATACAAACTCTGCATGGTTATTGGTGCATAGATCAGAGGGAGACAGTGTCCATAGTGTGGATGAAAGATTGCCCTACTCCCTTCCTCTAAATTCTACTCTGCAAAGCTCCTCCACTTGATGTTTGTACGTGGTTCACTTCTATACTATGTGTGGCAAGTATTTTCCTGTAAGACATAAGTAAACTCTTGAAGCATAAATACGGAAATTTAGTGTGTATTAGGAGTAAAAATGAATCAATATGGTGTTACACTAGCATTCCACCAGTAAGAGGACTTGCATTAAGGTAATTCTGGTAGCATAGTGTAACCAAACGTTTGTATATTAGATAACGATGAGGAAAGAGCAAAGAGCGTCCATGAGTTCAAGAAACAGGTATACCTATTTGTGAAGAAAAAAATATTGAAGAAAAAAGACCACAGGGCAGACATGTTCATCTGGATAAGACTGCACGGTCTTACGTCTTTATTAAGTAGTTCTAAGTGGCTGAAGTTCTTAAAGTATGTAAATAAAAGCATTCTAGGAGTGCTGTGAACAAATAAACAGGATAATTATCATCAAAATGGTACTCTCCAAACTTAATCCATTTTTTATTAAATGATAAAGTGATACTAATGTAACATTAAGAATGAGATTTTAACTGAAAGATCTAAACTAAAGGTTTCTTCAGAAATCCTCACACTATCTCCATGAGTATGTGCATAACAATAGGCTCTTTCATTATGTACAGGATTTTTGCAGCAGTCGCTGAATAATAATTATTGTCTACTATAGCTTCACCCCAGCCTACCTAGAGTTTCACAACATTGCAGCAGAAAGTTGATTTCTGAATAGGCAGCTCCTCAGACAGGCAGTGATCTACCAGATGCTAAGAGGATACACAGAAGCATGAGGGAGGGCTTAAGCCAGTATATAGGAGAGAAACCAGATGTGTGAGGAACATTATACAGGCACTGTCAAAAATGAGGAAAGAAATAGCCTGAAGAAGCAGATGGGTGGACAAGGTGACAACAATATCAAACAAAATAGACAACAAAATGCCTAGAGAGAGGGGAACAAAAAAGAAAAACTCACAATATTTGAAGAGATAAAAATAGGTGAATGTGAAAATATTTTAAAATAATGAGGCTCTTGTGGGTTTTTCTAAGATGTGTGTATGCAAATTCAAGAAGCATAGCAAAGATAACAACAATAGTAATAACAGCTACAGCTCTGAATTTATCAGGGTCTTGAACAAGTTAATGACTTTGGCGTATCACTGTATCTAGAGTATCTGCAAAATGAAAGGTACAAATACATAGACCTTTTTAGGAACTGTTTGGAAATTTAATCTTAAAGTATATAGACATTTAAAAAAGTTATACAAATACATTGGTGCAATCTTAATTGGTCTATAGCATGTTTAAGAAGGCGTAAAAGCATGCATGCACAAAGCTCTACTGATTTTGTTGATAAGGTACAAACAATGTTATCTTCAACATGTAGTTCACATCATACAAAAGTGTAGTATAAACTATTGTTAAGTTGATTTGCAGCTGTTACTAGTTGACACTAGCTGTATTCAGACTTCAGTGGATCCCAAGGTTCCACCCACAACACTTCAAATTTTTTAGTTGATTTATACTTTAGATATTTTGTCTCAAAAATCTCAACAGACGCTGGGAGGAAGAAACAGGACACCAGCCCAGAAGAGCTTCATTGATGCAAAAGACTTGATCTGTGTCTGATAAATGTTGATACTCAGGCAAGGCAAGTGTTTCAAGAGGTTTCTCTAAGGTTCTTTACATCTCATTTGCATGAATTAAAATAATTGACCAAGTACAGGGTACGTTAGAATCAAATCTTCTATACCTTTGGAAGACGTAAGACCTTCGGGTAGCATTAGAGAAGTGAGCTGGCTACAGGAAATTCTCCTATTTACACCAGGTTGGGGGCCAGGGAAAATTGCAAAGTGAACAAAAAGTAGGCAACAACATGGAGGAAAAAGAAGAGCAAGATTAAAAAGAAATTGATTACTCAGCTTTCTTGCATGGTTCCTATAATCATTTTTAACAGAATGACTTCTGAGTTACGTTCTTGTAAAAGAAAGGAGAAACCAGGATTAAGTCAGGATAAATTGACTAATAAGACCAAGACACCATTGAAAGAAACAATAAGGCCTCAAAAAGATAGTGAAAGTAATTTATTGACAGCCTAGGTAGGCATTGCTAAAAATTTTAATGAATTCTGAGCCTCAATGTTCACAAAGGAGGTTTGGGAACAGATGCCAGAAACAGACATAAATTTAACAGCAGAGGTGGAAGGCATACTGAAGAAACTCAAGATCGTGCCAGAAGAGGTGACCTAGAAATTAGAACATTTAAAGACTGACAAAACTAAAGGACCAGAAGGTACACATTTGATGAAGCGTCCCAGAAGAGACAGAGAAACCTTTAGCAAGTTTATTTACAATCTCTTTGGAATTGAAAAGGGCAAAGAAGCACACATTTAAGAAGCGATCTAGCTAAAATCTAGAAAGCTTGACTTGCAAGATGAAAGGTGAATGAAATACTTTAAAAGGTAAAGACATCGGTTAATTACATGGATTTTCCAAAGCTGTACAAGGCCATGTGTGTGAATTTCACAATCACTCAGAAGTGCATTTCGATCTTAAAACCATATTAATGCTTATTTATCTACTCACACTTTGAAGTTCTATGTTTCCTAAGTTCTATGCTCTTTCTTTGCTAATGAGCTCTATAAAATAACAGGTGATCACTATCAGCATACGGAAACACTGGAGACTTTACTATACAGTGCTAACAATATGAAGACATTGAAAGTATCATCTCATGTCCTCAAAGAGAAAATAAATCCGCAACATGTCAAACATAATTAAAAACAAAATTGAACCCAAAAATACTTAAAAAAGAGGAAGAAGACTAAATTGTAAGCTTTGCTCCTCCCCCTCTGAAGTCCCATGATGCATTCACATTTTTATGACTCTAGCAGGACTGAGTTCCCACAATTCAAGAAAGCTATGGACAGACTGGAGAGGGACCAAAACAGGGCCATGAAGGTTATCAAAGGGCTGGAGAACCTGCCCTATGAGGAAAGATTGAAGAAGTTAGGTCTTTTCTTCGTGATGAAGAGAAGCCCTAGGTCGACATCATCACAGTATTCCAGCACTTAAAGAGCAGCTACAAAGAGGATGGAGGCTCTCTTTTCACAAGAAGCCACATGGAGAAGACAAGGGGCAACAGGTACAAGTTGCACTGGGAGAGGTTTCATCTTGATACAAGAAAGAAATTTTTTACAGTGAGAACAATCAATCACCGGAACAACCTCCCCAGGGACATAGTAGGGTCACCATCCCTGGAGGTTTACAAGTAGCAGTTAAGTGCTAGGTAACCTCATCTAGGTTCCCTTTTCCTGTGAAGGGTTGGACCAGATGACCTTCTGAGGTCCCTGCTGACCTGGGATGTTCTATGACTCTATTCTGTGATGAGTTGGTTTATTTGCTGTATCCTTCGGTGAGCTAAGGAAACATGTAACCATTTGGCCATAGTAAGAAAAATGTTCCACTAATCCATGTAGCCATATATTCTCAGTTTTGTGTGCTGGAGATGCTTTTGGTATTCCAGAGAGTTATCTGTGTCTCTGCTTTTTTAGGGCTGAATCTGACATTGTCAGTCATTTTCTCTGTAGTCCAGAATCTCCTAGCCCTGCACTGTGCACCTGCAAGATGCTTGAAATATCTGCAATTTCCAGTCTACAACTTCTGTTACTCAACAGTTTTTATTTAAAAACCTATATCTGGCCATGTACATGATTTGTTAAACCTCTGAAAATACCAGCTCACTGAAATTTTCACTCATCCCTGATTTTATCGAAGGAATTTCCTGCGATATAAGCCTCTAATCCAGAAGTCTTATGAACTTAATTAAATTAAACAGAAAGAAACTATGACAACTACAGAATTGAGATACTTTGCTTAGTTTGCAAAAAAGGGTTTAAAGAAATTCAAAAGGATTAAAGCAGACCAAAGCTGTAGAAACAATCTTTCTTGAGTTCCTACCAAAGTTTTTCCAGAGAGAACACAAGAGAAGTTTGCTGCAGGCCTGGTGATGTATGGTACTGGCAGTATGTTACATTAATGTCCTAAGAGTTGACAAGTATATCATAAAGAGTAGTTTTAAGTTCTAACAGTTGTGAACAAAGGAAGTATCAGACAAGTACAAGGCCAAAGTATCACTATTAAGACAGATTTTATTCACCTTATATAAAAGTGACCTGAAACACAGAATGTGCAGTAACAGGCTGAAATTTGATGACTGCACAAAACTGGAAAATAAGTCAAAATGAATCAGATGGACACTAAAATAAAGAGCAGTTGGAAAGGCTAAGACCAAGGACAGATATATGGTTATGAAATAATACAGAAAAATGTAAGACAAAGACACTGAGGATGAAAAGAAAGATTTTCAATTTTCAAACAGCAATACAGAAAATCTAGGGATAGTGGAATATATCACATAAACCTTTGACCCATTGCTTAGAAGCAGTAAATTGTAAGAAAGTGAAACTAGGGCCACATAAGGCGGCTTAGGAAATGTAATTGAGTGGGAATTACTTGACTGACGTAGAAATGGGACCAGCAAAATAGTGTTTTCTTGGGCATAAAACCCACAAAAAATGGGTTACAAATATCAAATAAAGTAATTCTGATAAGGACTAAAGTCTGCCTTGGGAGAGATTTCATTGAAATGAACAGGCTTCTGCATATACCTCCATAAAAAATGAAGCTGACTTATTTGGTTTGCATGGCAAAATTTTCAGAGTGGGGGGCTACAGGAGTGGCTTTTGTGAGAAGCTGCGAGAAGTTTCCGCTGTGTCCAATGGAGTCAATGCCAGCTGGCTCCAAGACAGGCCCACTGCTGGCCAAGGCCAAGCCAATCAGCGACAGTGGCAGTGCCTCTGTGATAATATGGTTAAAAAGGGGAAAAAAAGCCTGCTGTGAAAACAGCAGCAGAGAGAGGAGTGAGAATATGTGAGAGCAACAACTCTGCAGACACCAGGGTCAATGAAGATGGAGGGGGAGGAGATGCTCCAGGCACCGGAGCAAAGATTCCCCTGCAACCTGTGAAGAAGAACATGGTGAGACAAGTTGTTCCCCTGCACCCCATGGAGGTCCATGGTGGAGCAGATATCCACCCACAGCCCTGTGGAGGACCGCACACCGGAGCAGGTGGATGCCCCTGAAGGAGACTGCCATCCCATGGAGAGCCCATGCTGGAGCAGGCTCTTGCCAGGACCTGTGGACCCGTGGAGAGAGAAGCCCACGCTGGAGCAGGTTTGCTGGCAGGGCTTGTGAACCCGTGGAGGATCCACACTGGAGCAGCCTGTTCTGGAAGGACTGTGTCCTGTGGAAAAGACTCATGCTGGAGCAGCTTGTGACCTGCAACCTGTGGGAAGGACTCACATTGGAGAAGTTCATGAAGGACTGCCTACTGTGGGAGGGACCCCACGCTGGAGCAGGGGATGAGTGTGAGGAGTCCTTCCCCTGAGGAGGAAAGAGCGGCAGAGACAACGTGTGATGAACTGGCCATAACCCCCATTCCCTGTCCCCTTGCGCCTCTTGGGGGAAGGAGGTAGAGAAAATCAGGAGTGAAGCTGAGCCCGGGAAGAACAGAGGAGTCATGGGAAGGTGTTCTTTAAGATTTGGTTTTATTTCTCATTTTCCTACTCTGATTTAATGGGTAATAAATGAAACTAATTTCCCCAAGTTCAGTCTGTTTTACCTATGACGGTAATTGGTGAGTGATCTCTTCCTGTCCTTATCTCAACCCACGAACCTTTCGTTATATTTTCTCTCCCCTGTCCAACTGAGGAGCGGGGTGATAGAGCAGCTTTGGTGGACACCTGGTGTCCAGCCAGGGTCAACCCACCACAGCTGACATAACCCAGGTAGGTTTCATTTATTCTTAATTAGTATTCTGATTACTTTAATCAATACCTCAGGTATTTTATCATATTATATGGTTCAGCTCAGTGAATCTAAGTTCACTGAAATTCATCTTATGGGAAAAAAGTGCTTGCCCCAATGCACAGAAGAAATGGGTAGTGTTTTGAGGAATGGCTGCATCCTACCCCATGCCTAATCTCCCCAAGGTGTTATCATTATACTTTAGCTGTAGGTCTCCCTCCAAGAACAAGTTGTCCTTTATCCAAAGGTATGCTCGGTTTTGGGACTGCAGCATCAAGTACTAGATTATCCAACATCTGAGGGTTCTGTCTTCAGTTTCAGCAGCAGAGCTGAGATATCTGAGCAGCAGTCAGGATATGTGTGCCCCTGAAGGCAGGGAAAGATTTCTTTCTTGGTGACTGATTCTTCCTCCGAAAGTTTCTGGCCTCCTTTCTGCTGTAATGGTCCTGGGGCCAGAGAGCCCCAGAATGGCTCATCTTTCCATTCCCTATTCACCTATGCAGCTTCCTCTGAAGTCCTTTTCTACCAAAATATACCTAATTTATTACCCAAATGGTGAATGTGAGGTTTACACTTCTGTCTTACTTCACTGAGATTGTCTTGTGAACTGGTAGGAATATCTGGTGTACATAGCCCAGTACACCCCCTATACACAATGAGCTGAAGACCTGGATGAGAATATGACTAGTTGTTCCTAGTTCTTCTGCCCATCTTCAGTTATGTTGTCATGCACGCATGGAAGAAATGCAGGATATAAACAAGATAAAAATCCTGGGTTGACTCCAAACCATCCTCACTTACCTGCACGTCTCTCGCATAAGCTTGCAATTTACCAGTAGGTAGCTGAGCAAATTTCAATGTAACCTAACAGACAAAGCAAAGTCATCACACACACTGAACACTCTGCAACATTTTTCATGCTTTAACTATAATTATAAAGTGTGGTTAACAGGTTTTTGTGAAATGGTACAGTGGACAACATTGAGAAAAGGCAGTGGATTTTTTTTGAGAGAGAGATACACTTTTTATAGTAATTGGGATATAAACACCTAAAATCAGGATTTTATACTAAAAGGGCAAGCTAACCTTACTAATGGTGATTACTCATTGTATAATAGAAAAGGAAATAAAAGCTTTTTTATAAAATGTATCAAATCCTAAGAGTGCTGTTAAACTCATTAAAGAAAAAATGAAGTTAGAGAAACTGGTCTTATTTTTTTTCACTCCCAATAGAGTTCATTTCTACTTCAACAACTAAGCCAAGGTCACATTTAACTCACTTCAATTTCACCCAGTGCACAAGCTAATGTCAATAGTACAGCTGCCATGCAGAGCTAAAGACTGATGGTTAGACAAAGCCATTTACACAAGGCTGGGTCTTTCATCTTCTCTCAGCTAGTGACATAAGAAAGCACTGAGGTTATTCTCAACTAGAGACTAAAACTGGCATATTAGAAAAAATGTTATTCTCCTTAGCTGTCACAAAAAGGATCTGAAGAAATGTAGAAATGTTTTTTTCCTTGGTCATCTAGGGAGATCACAAAGTGACTCTAATAGCCTTCACTCTGAAATTTTCACATGGTTTAAGTGATTGCCAAGTCTGATATTTTCCATTTACACTTCATTGCCATCAGAAAAAGAAAAAAATCAATATACCTACCTACTCAAGTGTGTCACAGGATGAGCTTATAAAAGAAGACATCAGTCTTTTTAGGGCATGAAAAATATACTTATTCAAATATATCTTATTTAAAATGACATAAATTGCAGTGGTTAGTCAGGATTCGATTTCCTCTAAAATATGAGACTTAAAATATTCCCTGACTTGCCAAGGAATAAGAATTCTTCAAACTGTTGATATGTACAAGTGTACTCGTTTTCTTTTGCAAGTTATACCCACCACAGTCTACCAATATTAGTGACTATCTTTAGAAATTTTAAAGCAGAGGTGAGACCTAACGTATTATCACATTTCTCTGAGAAATAACTGGAACCTTACCAAAACATGGGAGCAATAGAGCTTTTTTTATTTCAGTTTTACTATGTATATGAATTCGAGTTGTCTTATCTTGTTGGCCCTAATATGATTGCATGTGATGTCATGCAGCTCTAACAAGCTCATACCCCCTAAGCAGAACTTTCTTCGCTTCACGTGCTACAGCTCTTACATATCTTATCTGTACCATTAAAGATTTCTAGGAATTTCCATGCAACAATATGCAATGTCTTTGTTTTAGATTAATAAAATTTCATGGGTAGGATGTAATCGTCTTGTCAAAGATTTGACTGCTTGGCCATTGTCAAGAGCATTTAACAGGTCAGAGTCAAATTTGTCCCTGACTGTTCTACTCTCAATGGAAGCTGAAAGGTCATCATTCACCTTATGATGTCGTTTCAACCCCATTATCTTTTCCACCTTGTTTTACCACCTCTCTCTGGCAAAGGGAGTGAGTAAGAAGTTCAAGAACTGAGATGGTATTTCAGGCTATCTGCCAGCAAGAGCTAAATAATAATGGAATTTGTTTGCTTACAAATTGAGCAATTGAATTTAGACATTGAGCAGGTCACCTCTGCGATTTTTCCCATCCTTAGCTGATCAGTCACCTAAAAAGGCAGAATTACTAGGGTCAATCCTGAAACTCTTTCCCCCATGTGGTAGCACAACATACCAACCATACAGCTACTAGGCCATCCTCCACAGTTACAAGTATTTCAAGGTCAATTTATCAATTTAACAGCTTCATCTTCTTAATCACTAAACTTCTGTCTCTTTGAGCTTGTGCTGAAAGACTGTGGCTGCTAATTAAAATGGAGCTTTACTAGCAAGTACACAAATTAGATCCTGTCAGTAAGTTTATTCTAACTATTGGTCATTTCTAAATGCCTTTTTAATCCCCTAATTTTTACATTAAAATTCAAAAGCCTAACAATCTTAATCACCCCTACATCAAATTCATCATTAAGAACAGGAAGCCAGATGGTATAATTTTGATTTACCGGACTTCAGCGTGAATTAATGTACTGAGTGCCGATAATGAATACATCAAACCTGATATTGCAGAAACCTATGAATCTGGCATGTTAAATTAATAACACACTTTGCACAATGAAAGCATGTAAGCTCATATAAAACCAAGGAGTAATGGTCCCTTTTATTTTAAATGGTCTTTATTAGCCTGCAGTTTTGACTCAAAAAAAAAAAAAGACGAACATTGTGCTTAAGAAAGTTCTCTCTGTTTCTTATCTGTTCTTTTTCACATATGCATGAAGTGAAATTAAACTAAAATCTGCCTGATTACAAACTTTGTGGTAGCAAAAGATACATTGGTGAACAAAGGGTCCCAGTAAATTGACTGAATCCATTGAATTTATTTTGAAATTATGGTTAAAAGTTTGACTGGCACGCTGAAATTCACTTATCCCAAAATGTCTTAGTATAATGTTATTTACTATATGGGATAGTTACTCATTGCATGTAGTATGTAACGAATTAAGCAGATTAGGCAGAGTTTTTTCTTTTATCCTTTTCGTTCTAATAGGTATTGCTTCTCGTTCCAATATACCTTTGCACTGTGCCATGAATATGAAGCTGAATAACATTTTTTTGGAATGGTGGGTCAGGAATTGTCTTTACTAAAAGACAGAGCAATCATACATTTGGAAATAGTTGGTATAAAAAAAAGTACCAGGTTGGTAAGGTCCATGCCTACCACATTTTCTGATTATCTAACTATTATATAGCACAGAGATGGCATACAGATTAGCATTTTTGAAAGAATACTGATGGACAGCAATTTTAAATATTCCAGAACATTTGAACCGGTAAGTAGATTGTGTTCTAGCACTGAGAGGTTACTTAGGGCTGAAATTACTTAAATACATCATTTCTGAGTATATAATTTTACACTTACTTAGTGTAAATTAAAAATATGACAGTTGTTACATTTTCTGGTGGACCTATGAATACAAGTATCCAAGCTAATTCCTGTTCACACCAAAGACAAAATTGCCTGCTACTTTAATGAGAGCAAGGTCAGGTTCAAATACTTAACTAGAGGATCTACAGCTTCCTTTTTAGATATGTAGTGGCAATACAGATAGAAGTAGATTCTCCAATATGATTTCTAGCTGTGAAGTATGTCTCAGTTATATAACTTCTAAATGAAATATAATTTGAAATACTTTTTACCAAATGACCTAAAATATACAAATGTAGGCCTATAGACCATAAGACGGAAAGGCAGGCCGAGAGTGGTCTGTGTTCTTGAAACCACAGACTGTTTGCTATAAAAGCTTGTAGAGAGTTAGAAGATGCCTAGTCCAGGCCTGAGCAGGATAAAGCTGACTGAATAGGTTAACAAGAGCATAAACATTTCCCTGACTTTATTCTGTCTCTCGGTCTCCGCACGGTAAGTGAATGTTTCAACAGTCTCAGTGCAGCTGTGGGAAATATATCCATTATAGTGAGGGTAGGATAGTTCTGGGGAAAACATTGCAAACCTGAATGAGGTGCTACCTTCCAGCTAGCTTTCCTTATTGCACGAGTGTGTTCTTGCACTTACCGCTATGGCACATAATTTGTATTGCTTAGAGGTAAACTGCTAAGATTGATTACTAAACAAAACAAGGGATGCATTACAGATTTGTCTAGAGAGGATATAAAAGACCTCATATGTCTCTTCTTTATATATTTTAGTGTTTTTACCCTTCAAAGAAGTAGTACTTTAGTAATACTTGGGGAGGGAGGAGGAAGACAGTTGTTCCCCCTAAAAAAAATTTAAGCTGCAAACAATTCTAGAAATTTGAACAGAAGAAGTCAGTTGTTCCTGGATGAAAATGTTTCTCGCTCTTAAATCTCTAGCTCAAGCTCATTTGACAAACCTATTATAAAATGAATAAATGTAGCTCTCTGTGATTTGTCCATTGTCAACATGTTAACACACTTTATTTGAAGGTAGATTGATGAAGGGTGGCTGAAGGAGTTTATCCTCCTGAGTTAAAGAATAGAAAACCCTTTTTTCTTAGCATTTTTCTTTTTTTCTTAGAAGTTCACAAGAGTAGATATACAATTATCCTCGACTTGCTGATGCAAAGGAACAGAGCATTTAGTTTCTTGTCACTGTCTCTGAAATTCCTAAAGGTACAATTAGCATTTCATTTGACATAATGTTGAAAGGTTCATAGATTGATCTTCCCTAAAATGCAGCAAGAATTTTTTGAAATGCAAATTTTGACATTTATTAACTTTTATTCCAGATCTGTTTATAGACTGTAAAACTGTGCATACATTTAACTCAAAGAAGCTAAAAGGACAATGTTTAGGTGGATACTCTGTGTTATAATAAAAGTCTATTTTATTGTTTCAACAATGAAATTTTTATTATCAGAGATTTATGATATCGGCACAGCAGTTTTTACTGCATGATTCACAGTGTTTTTATAGATGTATATTCAACAAAACAAGGAGAGAAATTGTACTGCAGTGCTCTCTCTCAGGAGTGCATTTCCCCACTGAAATAATGTCAGCAGTTTTCCACCTTCAAAGCCCTATGTTTTCAAATCAATTAACAATTCTAATTGTGCTGGAACAGTTGTTCACTTAGCTTGGCAAATGGGACAGGAAACATTACTTCCTTTCTTTGCCTAAAACGAAGACTTTAATCTTCTGAACCATATTTAACATATAAAAAACACACAACTGAAAAGTTAGACAGTTTGGAAACTCACTCAGTTGTAAATGTTATTTTTCTCAGTGTTCAGGCCTTGGTAGAAGAATGGAGCAAGAGCACTACAGTTTCCCCTCTGGGTGCCAGCAAACCATCTTAGAATTCATTCTGAATATTTCAAGTGAGATTTGTATCTATCTGGACAACTCTAAGAGCTATTGCTTTTGCAAGATGGTAAAACAAACACTGATTCTGACCAAACTAGTGATACCAGAATGCAGATCTGTATCGTGCTACACAGGGCTGACATAAAGTAATATAACATACCGGAGCCAAGACTTAAAGGCCAAATTTACATTCCATTTTATTTATATACGTATATATTATGTGCCTGGATAGAGGCATAGTGAAAGATATAATTACTGTGGCTTCATGCAGAGACTTAAATCCAACAGTTAAAATAAATACACCTTTTTCTTCTTCAAAACCCAAAGTGATTTACCAGATGGGCAAAATGATATTACCCTATTTACCAATCAAAAAATCTTGTGGAACAATGTAGAATCATGGAACAAACCCATTTTAGGATTAAAGAAGCCAAAGATTGTGCAGCTGAACATCACACATAGTGCTCTATACTAAACAAAAGGAGAATCCTCTAACAAAGGAAATGTACAAATATGACTTTAAGGTTGTGTCTTTTCATAACACACTTGCATTACTGAGAAGGTCACAAAAATAGCGATAATGTGTGGTTTTCATATCAAGAGAAGTACTCAGTACAGATTATCTATATGAAGGATCTGGTGAGCGTTGACATGTGTATTCACCTCAGTCCTAACTTTGTGTAGGAACTTGCCAAGAATATGGTCATACCTTGTGCATGAAACTCTTGGGTGGTTAGAACATCATTTTTATCACAACTGTAGACAGTGCAGTCTAAGCAGTCTTCACACATATAGTATTGTTGTTGATGCTGTTTCTATTACAACACTTATTCAGATCAGTTCCAAGAAAGAGCTAGAACAAAGTTTTGACTCCCAGAGGGTTTTTGTTTTATTTTACTGTTTTTCCGTGGAATGATTCACTGTTTATTTCTTTGCTTCTGTGATGGTGCATTTACACAGAAGATTAAAGTGGCAGGAAACTTTTAGGAATTAATTAGGAATTCAGAGTCTAGAACCGAACTTATTTTAGTACACATAGATTACACAGTGTTTCCCCATCTCTTCCTCTGTTTAACACTGATTTTTTGTGGCCCCTCCTGACTAAACTTTATTGCTTACTGCTGAGATGGACAATACTTTCTTATTGCACGATTTCAATCATTCACTGATGAGGAAACTGTCTCTTTTGTTGTGTTTGTTAGGGGAATGGCATCATATGAAGATATTGGTTCTGATATCACTGTCAGGTTTCTGATTCAGAGCCTGAAACTTGATCCAAACCAGCGTGAACTCTGCAGAAACTATGGTCACCCTGGGGTGATGAAGAAAACGCTGTGAGAAACAGGTGGATAATGGTGAGTACCTACCCACCATTCATGAAATGCTAGTAGTACTGGGCGTGGATTTAGTTCTTTTTGTCTGCCTTATCATCATACACCTCTCTGCAAAGTTTGATATCAATTCCCTGTTTTCTAAATGATGAATTAAGCCAGACATTATTCAGGGTACTTAGTCACCGTGACTACAGCATCTAAATTCAAGAAAGCCTGCCTGCCATCCAAGGCTGCCAAATCTTCACTTTTTCTGTCCTCTCAGTTGTGATGAGTAGTCACAACACCTAAACTGGGTAATGATAGGTGGCAATATTAATGTGATTTGCTCAATGATTTTGTCTAAGCTGATAGCAGAGATTACAGTAGAAAGCAGATACGTGTGCCACTGCAGGTGCATAGACAGGTTTCACCCTGGATGACTATACTTTTGGAGCAGTACTAGTCCTAAGAACAGATTTAGGCATCTAAGTTGAGTCCTAGGAGGAAATAAGATCAAAACAGTATTCTTGGAAATATTTATTGCTCATTGGGCACTTTGATTTATCACTTTCCAGGAACAGCGGGAGGCACATTATGATGGCCTAGTTCCTGCCAAATATTCCTTTTGATTTCAGAAAAATGAGCCTTTCTCTGTTTCAGCTTCCTTGGGGCTCCATTCAATGGGTTTTCACACCGATTTGTCCCAGCACTACCAAGATTCCCACAAAATAAAATGCGAGTCCTGCTCTCCCTGAAAAAGAATGGTGTTCTTTTTTCCCCATATCTACTGACTAGAGCATCCATACAGGCAGCCCCTGTTCCTTCACATCCTCCTCAGAAAAGGTTCTGCTCACTAATACTGCAGCATTTGCTAACACCTCTGTTGTGTGCAAATGTTCAGGGCACCTTTTTCAGTGGGAGAGCCATGTTTTTCTTGTCCCTACATGCAGTCCTGTTGCTGAGTTTTGTATTCAACTATCTTTGGCTTCTATGTGAAAATGCCAGATATTCTGGGGGACAGAACCTTGAATCACTAAGCAGCCCTACTGAATGTGCTAGAAAGCAATATTTCCAGCTTGCTTTTCCTTTCTGGCCCAATGAATCTCAAATCCACCTTGCACAGGAAGGGAGATCTTATAACCAGATTAAAAAGAGGGCAAATTCTTCCAACATTTATTCAGCTTTAAAGACTGAAACTTCTACAACAGAGTTGTAAAAAAAATTTTTTTCCCAAAAGCTTATATTTTTTCCCAGTTTCAGTCAGCTGGTGTAGTACATTCTGTTATCCCTTTTTACAAACCTTGTCTTTTCTTACATAATTTCTTAGGGAGGGTGAACAATGCTCCTTCCCCAGAGCTGATCTGTTCTCCTAAATAAAAGATAACAGCAGAGCAGGCTTCAACACTGAATCCTTGCTGTCCACATGGCCTAATTCTTAGTTCATACCCTACTTATGCTACCTGCAGGGTAAATCTGGTCTAGAGGAGACTAGTCCTAAGGAGTATAAAATCTGCCAGAGTCTTGTGGCCTCCATGCCAGAGATTGGTTCTTGGCCCTTTTTTATTTACTGGTGTAGATACACCCAAACTGGCTGCACTGCTCTACTATAAGAAATAGGTTTGAGAAGTGTGCTATGCCGGCAGCTACACAGAGATACCTTTGCCTTTTAATAGGAAGGAAAGACATTATCAAATTCTTTGACAAAAAAAGCAGATGGAGGCGCTTTTCTTCAAAAATCATTTTTGCATTGTGTATTCTTAGGTGGCAAAGTGTCTTTCCAAAGTCCCCAGAAAGACATCTCATCTTAAGGGAGGCATGGGACTTCAGCTAACTTTTGTTACTGGTGTTTCTCACTTAACCATCTTTTGCTGTTCTTGGTGTCCCCTTCAAGACAGATGAATATCTCAGGTACCTAATGTAACGTTACAAATTCTGTCTGGAGACACTGCCAAAGATTAGGAACTATGATATCTGCCTCTGTCCTTTACCAAACCTAACGTTGTCATAGTATCATCCTGAACAGACCTCCTTGACCTGGAAGCTGCAGCTGGTACAGAGCCTGCCTCTGATTCGCACTTCTGGAAAAGAACGAGCTATTCACTTCTGGTATGCTGCAAGGTTTATTCACTTTATGGTCAATTCTCAAATGTCTGTGGGAAGATTATGTGGGTTATGGATTATATGTGTCATGCTTTAAAAAAATAGAAATCCTTTTCTGACCTAATTCCATGCTTACAGTCTCATTCTTATAAGGTAAATATACTAAACAGAATGTGCTAGCATTTACTGCATGTGTGTATTGTTTTAGCTATGCTTAACTTTATTTGGTTATTCTGTCCCCTCCTCTCTCACTGTTCTTGGAGAGTTGACAGTATTTATGCTTGAGATCTGCTGCTATAGAGTTACACGGGGTTTTGTATTTAAAGTACCGTGAACACCTACAACACTGTAAAAACAGTCATCACAATTTGGGATTGCTTATTCTTGACCACTCTTTGCCCTCTCCAATGTGTAACTCATTCCTGCTATTCCCTTTCTTCCTGTTCTTTGTACCTGTGAGCAATTGATTTCTTTTGATAAGAGACTTGATTGATGTTGTCTTGGCTAGATATCTGAGATTTTTCAAGTTTTCTTTCAGTGTTTTTAGTGCTTTGTACTGTGGTAATTGTGTAACACTTAAATATTATAGGCGCCCGAGACAAGATAAAATAAATAAAATTAAGTGTGGAATGAAATGTTATCCTCCTTTGTTTTTCTTCATATATTTTGGTTTATTTAATGAATAGCTTGCATTTTTCAACTGATATTTGTGAGGTATTTAGCATAATAATAATTCAGGGATTTCTATCCTGAATGTTTTTTATTTTTACAGAAAGTATTGTATGACACTTATTCCATCTAAGTTGATTATTTTTCCTGTCATTTATTTATTATAGTTCAGCGTAACTGAGATACATGTCAGAATAATAGGATGATAACATGCTTATTTATCTTACTTTAATCCTTCCATTTTATCTTAAAATATAGAATTAGAAAAATGATTGTTTTCCACTTTGTTACCAATACCAATGCTTATTGCCAAAAAGTCTTATTTAATGTAAATATTTCATCTTCTTTTATGGAATTATAGACATTTAACATCAATTCAACAATTACATTTCTGGACCTCATACACAAATACGCAAGTGTCTTTAATATTCTGATAAAAAAAAAGATCGAATATTCAGGGGAATGATTCATGAAGCTTAATAGAACCTGTCCACGTTTTGTAAGACTTACTCTCTCAGAGGAACTGCAGTGATTGCTCAGATAATTATTACATTAGTTATTAAATTAGAACAAAAAGAAAAAAGATTCAAAACCTATGATTAGGTATATACTAAATGTTTTTAATCCAGTTGAAACTGATCTGTATTTCTGTTAAATAGAACAGAGTTTATGGCATGTTTATGACAAACATGAAAGCTTTTTCTATTCTTTTCTCTATTTTGCCAACTTATTGAAAGAGTGAGGTAGTAGTTTTCATCATTCAGTATTCATACTGCACATGCTAAAGGACATCTGTGCAACAAAAATCATGTTTTATTAAAACATATAAACATACTTTCAGTGTCATATCTAGGAACAGTGACTTGAAATTCTGTCCTCAAGGTCTGATACAATGCGCCCTGTATGAAACAGTAACCATGACACATTATTTGAAATGAATGCACTTGATTTTACTTTAAAAAGTACTCTGAATCCCATCATAAAGCATTTTCATTTCACCCACTTTAACGATTGAAAAACTGAGGTAGAATATTAGAGAAAAAATGTGCCAGCTGTTGTCCCAAGAGAAGTACCCAAAAGTGGTGAGGAGCTGGTGTTGATACCATTACATTTCCGGCAAGGGAACTCGCGTTCAACAGCTCCACAGTGAGTTCAGCAGCACCTTCCAACTTACTTCCTTCTCCCATGATTCCTTTGCCAGGTTTTTGCAAGGGCCTTTGCCTAGGCTTTGTTTTGAGTGAAGCCACATACTCAGTGTTTGTGAGAAATATTGATGTCATGAGGGGATTTTCCAGTTGAATTGTTTTGCTGATTATTAATTATGTTATTTAACAAGTATGTTGGGATGTGTGTAGGGAATTTGGTCAGTAGTTTGTACTAAAAAATCAAACGTTCACCAATCATTTTGGTTTCTGTCATTAATCATGCAAAATGTTAATCATGCAATTATGATATTATGTAAAATTTAAAATGTCAATAAATACAAATACATAATTCCAGTATTTTCTTAAACTGGGGAGGGGGGGGCAGGGAAGGTGTCATTCACAGTCCCTCGATAACTCTGCAGGGGACAGTAGTGAGTGTGAGGAGGAGGTGAAGGCTGAAGAGCCAGAAAACTTGCCTGTAAGACCTTTGTTCAGAACTGCTCCTTCCTGGATGACCTCTACATTATACACTGCTGATTCAACAAATATTCACAAGGTTTCCTTCATTTATTGGAGAAAACTGGGTGAATTTCATAAATTCAGCCTGCTTACAAGAGGTTTCATGATTAATCCTTCTGAGGGATGGGTTTATCATGGAAACTGTGAGAACTTTGGGTTTGGCTTTTTATTTCTTCCTTTTTTAAAATCCATCAATGGTGCTAAAACATGTAGTATTACAGAAAAGTTTAATAAAAATCTAGATATGTTAAATTTTCTTTTACTGTTTATTTGAGCACAGTTGTGTACAGTTTTTCTCCATCATGGGACACCAGTTACTGCCAAAACATCTCTGGATATAAATATACATATAGATATATATAAATATAATAAGGCCACATAACACCATTCACTACTGAATTATTGTGTATAACAGGAGTGCAGAAACTTTGCACCTGTCAGTTCTAGATGATTTTCAAAATTGTGTGCAAGTGTCAAAAAAATGACCTGCCAGTCTGTGCTATTGATTAAGGTCCCACTCAGATTCTACAGTGATTTAAAAAGATTGTTTATCCTTGAAGGGTTATTTCTGTATGAATCTGTCCATCTCATACCTAGCATGTGAAAGGTTTACTGTCTGAGTTAGGGATAAAATGATAGCGCCAATGACAGTAACACAGAGCTGTCCATTTGTGGCTACTTTGAAATCACATAGGATGAAATACTGGCCCTATTGAAGTCAGTGTGAGTTTTGTCATTGATTTTCAACCTAAATTATTTCTGTTGATTAGCTATATCTACTGAAGACCTGTATTACAATAGCTGGGTGCTTTTTATGGGGACTAAGCTGTTCTCTGCAGAAGCAATGCGCTTTTCCTATCTTTAAGCACCAAAATGACACGCCCAGGCTGGGCTTCCTAAATTCTGTGTAGGTTGTGGAGAGATGGGATGCATAGTCCTCTCAAGAGGGTGATTCAGACCACCAATGTTAACCTCTTTCTTCAAAGTCTTCTGTGAAGAAGTGTGTTTTTCTTCATGTTTGTTGAACATACAGTGAGCCTGGGAAGATCACAGAGCTCTGTTAGATGGTGAGGTTAGACCGTAGAAACAGTATGCTCAGCCAGGGCGTTTTGGCTGTGTACTGGGGGAAGTCACATGGCAGGCAAAGAGCCGTCCTCACCGTCTATGAAGAGACGAGAAGGTATTTCTGACCCTGACTGCAGCTTGAAAACAGGATTAATCCATTCGGTCAGATAAGGATGAGAAATTTATTGCATCCAGAGAGAGAAAGACACAGAAGAGCTAAATGAAGGTCAGTGTCTTCTCAACCTCATTTCTTTGCTTGGCAGTCTGAGGGAAGCCATGACACTGAGCTCAGCAATGTGCTGAGAATAAGAGTTGGTGAGGCTGGTGAGGTCTCTTGTCCTACTGTACATTGAAGACATTCTGATAAAAGCATTTTGATGGATGTATTTACATTAAAGAAAGACTGTTATACCGGTTACACAGAAACCAAATGTTCACCTACCCTGCTACTGATCTAACCACAGTATACGATGGTAGTGTAATAGTTGCTGCATGTACGGAGGTCTATTTAAAGAATTCAGTGCCCAGAGGCATTTAAAACCAGTATTCTTTTAAAATGTGTATCTTTGCAAATGCAATCTGTGTGCAGTAGGATGCACAACGTCCTGACAGAGACTTTCAGGCACTGACAAAGCTTGAAACGTCTGTGAATGCTCCACAGAGCCACAGTTCAGGACCACTCATGTGGGGCTTAACACTGACCAATCCTATTCTAGTTGCAGAAAGAGACAAATGCAAAAGTCTCATCTCTCTCCTACCTTCCTCTACGCTGGGCAAGAGTTATGTATTTACAAGAGCAAATAAAGGCAGAGAGACTGGGTGAAATAATGCTTGCTCTCAATAAGTGGAAGATCCATCACTTCAGCTGGACCTAGCATTTATCTAACAGGTTTAGAAATCTGTAAAACAGATTCCCTTGTGATAGTTGATCTAGAAGGTGCTGAGTATTTCCTGCGTGCGAGCACTAAATTTCATTTCTTCCTCAAAAGATGTTAGTGTGCTGTGGTTTCTTTATGCCTTTTTTTTTTTAATAGCAGAAAGGCCTTTTGTGGCCTGCCTTTCTGATGAGGAGGAATGAGCCACATGTGTCATCAAGATATAGATTCAGGAGCTTATGATCTGAAAGAAATCATACATTTTGCCCATCGCTTACTCCAAACCATGTTGTCTGACATGGATTGTGTCTAATTATTATCTTTTTTAGCTGCGTACCTTCCTCAACATGCTCTGATTGCTAAAATTTTATATATAGCTTCTACAGCACTTGTTGTAGGGCTTTGGAGCAGAGCGGTATGGTCGGATTTATGCTGACTTCTTTCTCCATATCTTAAAATGATATAAAATCAAATACATCTCTCTTTTATAATGTGGATTAAGAATTTTTGAATGATATTGCGCCTGCAACATAGACTTTAACCATGTTCTAGACACAAATAATAGGAATCATCTAAAGTCTTTGCTTACAAATTTCCTGTAGAAGACACTTGCTGATTATACCTGACTTGCTTTTCTATGTCACTGCAAAGACAAAGCAAATGCTGATTAAAGCAATTAAAACTTTCCTTTGTTTGCAGAAAGAGATGTATTCAGATATGGCTTTTTTCTTTGTAGACATCTTAATAAGCACCAGCAGATTGAAATAAAAACTGTCATCAGTTATATTTTCTTTTAGACTGTCTACTTCACATACATATTAAGAAAGATTTGTTACCAAAGCTTCTTTGTATGTTTTCTATTTGTTGTTGTAAAATGGTAAATGTTGAAATAACACTAGATCTATCAATCTGATAATATAATGCAATGCATCTGACAGCTGAAGAGAGGAAAAAAGTGTAATGACTTATATAGTGTTTGGAGTAGTGCATTTTCTTGTTGTTATGGTTTTCTTCAAAAACACAACTGTGCTATTTGGGTGTCTGCCACCATGAAGGGATATAAAGCATTATTGTGGATGGAGGATTCAGCTTTAGCAGAATATAAATTAACTGTCGTGTAAATATAAACATCAATTAAGTTCTGTCACTTGTTAAATATTTATTTACTAAAATGATTTAAGCAGAAAAGCTTGCTGAGGGGAAAATTGTCTACTTCTGTCTGTACACTGCTGGTACCTCGTAGGAGCCTGCTTTGTTTCTATTGTTTCTTTATTTATAATCTCTTATGTGTGATTGCAGATACTGCTATTTGAAGCAGCTGAAAATTTAAGGTGCATTTCTCACAAATGTTGAGCAAAATTAGGCATGTAACTACCATTAACATTAATGGGAATTAAGCATATAAATACCTTCTTGCATTAGTTTATAAGTGGACTTCCATTATCTAAGTTGTCGCGGACTTAATCTGTGCAACAGGAACACAGAAGTACATTACAAGATCAGAGGAGCGCCTAGATACAGAGGGGAAAAATAAAACATCTGTAATGTATTTACCCTTTTATTATGATTATCTTATCAGAAGATATCTTATCTTATAGAATAAACTATCAATAGCTTTCAAAGGATGGTTAGGTTTACACAAACCCATGGGGAAGCATTGCTAAATTGCATGGTCTTTTTCCACTCCTGGCTAGATGCTATATGAAGAGATACTTACGACACTCCGTAGTCCCTCATTTCTTTCTTCTATCAACAACATCATTCAAAAATGGGTTTCCTTTCACTTCTATTGCTATAAAATAAGTACATCAGAACAAAGAGTCATGAAACAGAAGTTAGAGAATGAGTCATTTATACCACTGAAATATCCACATCATCATTTTTCTTTCCCAAAAGGATAATTGTTACCCTCGTTTGCTCTTTGTGTTATGCTGGTTCCCATATCTATTTGGCTCAGACAGATAAGAATCATTTCAGTAAGAACCGAGATATTTTGAAGAAATGTCTATGAAAATTGCAGAAAAAAATCTAGTCCTATTCTGGAAATACAGATTGATCGGAAGCAAATGGGGTCTCACAATGGAACTTTCTGGTTAATGGCTTAACTTTATTTCAGATCAGGTTTAAAATGCAGAATGCTTCCATCCGATGTATAAAAATGAGTGAGATCAGATACGTAGACATAAGATGACACTGTCAAGTTCTAAACAAGCATTAAAATGTTAAGCTCATGTGCAGAAAACCCACTCTCTGGAGCAGTATGGATATTTTAAGAGGCAGATCAAATTTGTTAAGCCTTAACTGATTTCAAGACTAGGCATATACCTGCTCCTAGATTTACTTTTTAAAGATCTTTTTAAGTACAAATCATCATGTCCACACCGAACTAAACTAGTACATACAAACCACACTGAAAACTCATGGTCATTGTTAAAAGGGTCCAAGGTCCTAATTCCCATGCATACTAATTCCCAAACGTTCTTTTTGCATTCCCGTCTAACTTTTCAATAATGATAGCAATCCCACAAACCATTTCAATATCCTAATCAAATGCCTTCACAGTGCATTCCTAAAATGAAATGCTGAGGCAGCACATTTTATTTAATTGAGACACACTTAAACTAGGAAGTCCGCTTAATCAGGACGTCTCCCTGGGAACAATTTAAGTCCAATGATACTTAATGGCAATGACTACTGCTTAATGGGGATGGCAATTCTGCTTAATTGAGATTTCTTCCAGTGATGCAGTAGTTTGTAGCTGTACACTTTTAAATAACTGAGACTGATTTTGTTATGTTTTATGTTTTACTAAATGTATTTTAAGTAAATGTGATGAATTGCATGGAATAACACTTGAAAAATGTTAGTCTCTGTAGCAAACAAGACCTTAGAGCATTAAAAAATCTATCTGGGGCAAAGCAGATGGAGATATTCTAGAAATGCATTTAACTGAAAACAATAGTGTTAGAGGAAATGAAAAGTTTATCCTGTGGGGTTTTTTTGTGTGAAACCTCTAAAACAAGCAGTTTTAGTGGAAAGGGGCTCCAGAATTCATTTTTTAATCTAGATCAGTGTCTTCTGAACCTTTGAGTGTCAAAAGATGGAGCAGCAAACAAACGAGGAACACAACCTAACAACTAGACCATAGGAGTCATCACAAAAAGCAGCAGATATGGCATGCCCACCATCTATATCTTGTCGAGGGCAGGAGGAGAGATGTCTGAGGTGTCTTTTGTGAATGTTCAAGACAAGATCGTCGCATATATAAGATGTGTGATGAAAGAAAGCACAAAGCGATGTGTTTAACATGTAGCTATTCAATGAAGACCAGTGTGCAACAGAACGGGGATCAACCACCAGAATAACGGGTCAGGTAGAAAACCTCCAGGGTGGATGTTAGAGACAAAGTATGTGAGAAAGGGGTCCAAATCCTACTCTAGACTAGTCACATCTTTGACCACATGATGGGAATAAAGTTGCATGTCATGTGTCCCTCATGGGTCCCTAACCCAGCAACTGCATGGAATTGGTAATGAACCATATATTTGATTTGCATGAAAGGCCCCATCACTTATGCTATGAAACTCATACATGTTGAAAAGGTAGGTCAGATTATTGTCATAGTACAACTAATTGAGGAGCACACCTTTTAATGCTTAACGGGACTACTGTGCACCTGTATTTAGCACACCAAACTTTCTAGCCTTGGTGCTCAGAGCATAAGCTGGGGTGTGGAACCACATAGACTCAAATGTGCATCAGTGAGGCTTTGTTAGGGCAGCTCAGTCACAAGATGTATTCATAAAACGGGGAACTTCAGGGACGTAATTAAGTGAAGAGACAGGCTGCTATAAGGCAAAGGAAGGCTTAGAAGGATATAATGCTGAAAGAGGGCTTCTCTTCTAGGGAACAACTAGACACGAACATTGCAGGAGGAATTACTAATTTCGATAAAGCACTTTTTCTGTAGTGGACTCTGCATGCTGAAGAAATATTGCTCAGCTATGACAGTTGATATGCATATTCATCAGCTTTAAATCTAACCTACTTAAACCTTTTAAAAACCTTTGAGTAAATATAGTGTTTTTATGGCAGTAGGGTTGTGTGATGAAGGCAGTCATAATGCTGTCACATTTCACAGCAGTGTCTGCATACAGCTCTGCAAATGGCACTTAGTTCTCATCCTCAGCAACCTGTCCATCCCTTACCCTGTCCTATGATGAGACTGAAGGTCATGCCAAATTTAGTGTGGCTGCTTTATGATGTGCAGAATAAGAAAGAAACTTGCTATGGTCTTTAAAAAACTAAACAAGTAATCATGTTTTGCTTAATACTGTACTTCTTCCATTATTTCCTATTTGATAGTCGCAGCAGAAAATCTTAGAGGTGGAATTTAAAATATGACACTCTGTCAAGGCTACAAAAATCCTGAATAATCTGCAGCAAATCAACAACTTCCATATTATCAGCAAAGGAAGGTGGTTCAGACTTGTTGAACCCTAGTTATTATAGGCTTGAACAACTTCTGATATAGAGGAGAGATATGCATGATTATGCAGGCAAGCACAAGTTAAGTAAGGCTGACTCCTGCTCGCTGCAAATCTAATTGACAATTTTGTTGCCCTTCTCTGGCTATTTAAGAAGAGTAGTGAGGTCAATGGTAACGATATGTCTCATGGTTGGAAAATGCCACCCACTTGATTTCTTTTTACAAGGCATTGATTTCAAACTTCTAAGCTCATCTTTGTTACAAGGAAAGAAGATTTTAAACAGCCTTGTTGAGTGAATTTTCCACTTACGAAAGGTGACTGGCTGACAATTGGGGAGACTGAAATGCTCTGTTTTCACAGAGGAAGTGGGGTACCTTTGCATTCCTTTTTTTCAGTATTACACTGGCAGTTCAGTGTCCACTTGCTCATGTTTATGTATGTACTTCAACCTTGAGTTTGTGGGGTCGTTCCTAGGCTGAAAGTTTCTACATTCTGACTAATTCTGGAGACTTACAAAAAAGGCCCCAATTAACGACATTTGCCAAGACTGTTAACAGTTTTTTCAATATTGCTCATTTTAAAGAAATAAGAAGAGCTTTCCTGTTGTGAGCATCATACTATGATTAACAAAAATGAAGCCAAACAGAAACAGAAATAGGACAGAAATGATGCAGTCAAGCCTTCCATCTGTGTAAACAATTCTCAGAACTAACGCACTCAAACAAATGAGTCTCCTACTGCCCTACAAGCCAGGAAATCTCCTTGAAATCATACAGTAAAAATTCTGTTTATTAAGTAAGAGACCGAAACAGAAACAGTTTCTCTGATGCCAAAAACCAGTAACAAAACATGTCAGTTTTACTTCAGCCCTTAATAAGACTTTCTGGAGAATACTCTTTAACTGATTTCTGTATACACTTAACAGTATCTATAAGCCAGAAGTTTACCACCATATGGCATCAGAGGAATGGATTATTCCTAGTTTGCTGAAACTAGACCCATGTTTAGGAGTGACTCACATGCATTTTGTCATCACCTAACGTACATGAAGAAGATAAAAGATAAAGATGTTAATTTTTTCCTTAGTTAGAACACTTTAATGAAATAGAATTAAATCTTGACATTTCAATGGTTATCTTAACCCATAAATAGCTTTGTAGTCACCGCACATGGAGATGTGACAGACGTACAGTACTTCTCCTACAATAAGGTCAAAGAGTAATGGATTCCATACTCTGACACATTGGATCCACCTGGGACTCAAATACTTGTGAAACTTTTTGATTAGGAATCTGTTTTTCCTCCACTGGGTATTTGCAACCCTATAGTGTATTATTGCCCTTCAAAGAGCACTAGGCAGTTTGTGAGCAGTGGTGATGAACTCTTTGCATCTCTTCTCAACATACATATTTTATGAATATCTATTAATGTAGAACTCTTTCCCTGGAAATTGGATTTAGCTCCAGACTGTACACCTACATTTAGGTGTGCAAAGATGGATAGTTATGTGTAAGCAAAGTGTTTGCCAAAGCAGTTGATGGAATCTGAAAAGTGGCCAAAAGCAAAGGCTGGCAAAACATAAGTGTCTAGTACTATTTAAGATGTCTCAGAGTATTGGAGACAGTCAAGTGTGCTGTTATGAAAGGCACAGAACCTATGGAAAACATACACCCTCCTGGAGCGTCAGCTAAACACTGGATGGAGAAGTTAAGTAATTTCAAATCGTACTTGTTATTTCTGTTTCAGTAACAGAATTGAGCCATTTTTGAGGGAGATCTAGGCCTTTTTGAGCCGCTCTGATTGCCTACAAGATCACTTTGGGCAAACGCCTCAAATACAGACACCTACATTTACACTGGAGAGAGTCTAGCAAAGGTCCACTAAGATGGAGCACCTCATCTGTGAGGAAAGGCTGAAAGAACTGGGAATGTTTAACCTGAAGAACAGAAGTCTCAGAGGGCATCTTATCAATGTATATAAATACCTGAAGGGAGGGTACAAAGAAGACAGAGCCAGGCTCTTTTCAGTGGTGCCCAGTGACAGGACAATAGTCATAAACTGAAATACAGGAGGTTCCATCTGAACATCTTTTTTACTTTAAGGGTGACTGAGCCCTGGCACAGGTGGTGGAGTCTCCAACTCTGGAGATAATCAAAAGCCATCTGAACATCTGGGCAACTGGCTCTAGGTGGGCCTGCTTGAGCAGGAGGATTGGACCAGATGACCTCCAGAGGTCGCTTGCAACATCAAACATTCTGTGATTCTGTGATTAGAGCATTCATCAAAGATGTGAACAGTTTGGATTCAAGCCTTCCCCTAGCTGATGTCGAATAAGGAACCAGGATCTTCCAGATGAGAATAAACTGTTACCTAGGAAAGACTGAAGTTCTGTACTTCCATGTAGTTACAAAGCCTTGTATGTTCTTTAAACTCTATGGCCAGGGTTGCAAGGAGATAAGCACAGGTGTTTTAACAGTGGACTAGTTCCCTGTTGAATCACTTTTTTTTACTGTGTGCCTTTTGGAGCATGCTTGTAGGTGCTAAGAAATTTGTATTAATAAACATACTCGCGAGATTTCCTGTATAAAGTGCTTAATTTCACTGCTTGCTTTGAACAATGGGAGGTGCTTACCTGCACTGCCATGGGAAAAGAACCGTTACTCAGTATTTTGTAATAATTTCCTTGAATCTCTCTTTTGTTACACTTTTTCACAGTGCAAACCAGCCTTCCCAGTTCACAACCAGTAAAATCCTGAGAAGACACAGCAACTTCTCCACCCATTCCTAATTCATTCCGACCCTGCCCTGTAATTGTGGGCAAAGGAAAAATCAGGAGCTCTGAAGACCCTTCAGTAACTACCCAGGCAACCTAAAAGGCCACTCTGCCCATTTTCTTCTCTGTGTATTTCCATTGCTTGGAAAATATTTATTCTAACATTGTTAAAAATACAAAAATTGACAGATAAGGTTTCATTTTGACTCAACTCTGATGATAATTGTCTCCTGTGGGTATTGGACAAATTAGAAGACATTTTATTGAAAGATATCTCAGAATGTAGAGATGCCCGTGAGCATCTAGGAAAATTTAGGTGCCCCCAGGGTTCTGTGCCCGGTGAGGAGGGGTTATCCTATTATTATATAGAATAATAGAATGCTTATTTTATATCTGCTGCTCTGGCAACTCTTCTTGTACTTAAAACCCCAGCCCTGAGGTCAAGTGAATGGGCTCATATTTAATTTTAGATAGAAAAAGGAATTTTCTAGCATCATAGTTCAATAGAAAGCTTGAAAACAAGAACTTTAAAGATTTAAAACCAAAACAAAAAGAGGGATAGAATTAGTATTTGTCTGTATGTGCACATTACTTATGTGTGTACATATATATACAAATACTGTTTATTAAGAAGGTCTTTGTTTTCTTTAAGGCCATGACTTTTTACGGCGTGGGCTGATAAATCCTTGTCTATCAATTGCTGATAGAGATTTCTATGTGTATATATAGGTTGCTGATGAATGAACTCCAACCCATACAATAACTAAATATTACCTTAACAATACTGTGATAATCATTCTCCAAATTGCAGTTTCCCAGTGTAATAGATAGATAGGGTTTTGGTTTTACTGATGTGAACATCAAAAACCATAGGATTGACAGTATTACAAAAAGAAGCTAGTCTAAAGTTTCATCTTTGGAGTCTCTCAGAACCTCATCTAACTTCAGCAAATAAAACCTAGGCTGTGCATTTTGCTAAAATGAAAAAAATATATAGTCTACACACATTATTTTATTGTTTAAATGGTTCTCATTCATGTTTCATTTCAATAATATTTCGCCAGCTTGTAAAGCTTATGTTACATTGAACTCCTCTTTAAATTCACAATGCATAAAACTGCCAGGTGGCCTAATAACAGAGTGCATTAACAGATTGAACTATAAATCAGATGGTTGTGTTCACATACTGTAAAAACACCACCATTTTCTTTCAGATCTGAGTTTGTACACAGATTCCTCAGAGAGTGTGATTGCTCTCAAATATTAAAAAAGCCCTTATAGCTCAATGTTAACATTAAGATTGATTTTATATTTCAAACACAAAATTGTTCTCTTCAGTCCTACCAGAAAATGTGCACAAAATATGATCTAGTTTTGACACAGCAAGGAAATGAATGGAAAAAAAATAGATAGTTTGAGTGTTTTCACTTGTGCCACAGTAAGAATGTGACTTTAAACTGAAAGTAGAACTTGCAGACTTTGTTGCCAGTGAAAAATATATGACCTAGAACAAGTGAACCACTCTAAAAAGCGTCAACAGCAATCATAGGTTAAGAAATTTCTGGTGAGGGGTATATAGTATTTTCCGGTGAATGCACTGACTGGCTGCTTAAAATAGCCTTTTCAGCGAGTTCCATTTTGGTTTCCCTTATTAAAAACGGTAAATTTATTTCCTTGGGACCAGAAACACTGAATGAACCCAAAAGAGGTAAGATATCATTTTAGAAACCTTAAGGTTCTATAGGAAGAGGACATTATTTGTATAAATATATATATATACATATCTCTTATACACATTTACGTATAAAAAAAATTTAAAGCAGAAATTATTTTTTTCTGATATTTTGTTTCCAGAAGAGGCAAAGCAACAATGAAATCCAGCCGCTGAGGTTCATAAGATCATAGGATAATTCATGTTGTAGGGAACCTCAGGAGAACATTAAGTCCAATCTTCTGCTCAAAACAGGGCAGCTGTGATGCAGTTAGATCGAGTCAAGCTCAGGTCTTTATGCAGTTTTTTTTGCTTCAAAACACTAGATACACCATCTATTTTTCAGCATCTGCTATTATTACAATATATGTAAGGTACATTCATAGCTATAAGAATTTATAAACTAGGATTGTTCTAACTGCTAACTTCTGAATAAAACTGCAGACTCTCATCTCAAGGAGCTTTCAATCTAAAGAAAAATATGTATCTAGAAATAACAAAAACATATGCTTAGCGTTTGTGTGCTGAGCCATATGATATACCTCTTTTGAGAGGAAATATTTAGAAAAATAAAGGAATCACAATTTCCTTCAGTAAAAGAAAACTATTTCCATTAAGTGAGTGAAAATTATAAATCTATACTCCAGAGGCTCTCATCAAGCAGAAATTTGCCAGAAGTAGGGCACCAGAAAATAAATAACAGCTATTCAAATGGTGATGAAACAGAATAGCAGCTCATGATGTTAAGATACAGTCTGAATTTTCCCTTTATTTACAAGGGTTATATCTTTCTATATGCCTGTGCAACATATAGGAATGACTGGGTACAAATGAAAAAAAGATGTTAACAATGCTGGTGTGATTTTTACAGAAGCAGCTCTTATAGTTTTTTTAATGTTTAGGGAGTTTATGTGTAACCTCTGGATTGAAGACCATGGATAAAATTTTAAAAACACTCAGATGACTTAAGAACAATATCATTTTTTACAGTGCTAAATAGTTTGTGTGCTATGGCTTTCAATGTTACCTGAGAAGTCTAAGGTTTTCTGTTGGGCTTTCAAGAGAGACAATGGCATGAAAAATAAAGAATTTAAGACAGTAAATTTTTTGGACATAGATGACCAGTTTGGTTCTCACAACCCCTGAAATACTACCTCAACTTATTTTTCTTAAGTTTTCTGGAGGATGTTTCCTATGAGAATATTTGCATCCCTGCAATGTTTTTCACAATGTCTGAATGTGCATCACAATGCTAACGGTGGAATCAATCCCCAAAACTGACAGCATAAAACTACAAAGCAAAAAACTCTTTGTAGGTTCTTCTACTGGTAAAGGGTATTCCAGACAAAAGGAAGTTCATGTCTATTATCCTATGAAAGTAGATAAGAAATCAAGAATGGGATTCTTCTCACTTTACTTTAAAAATTTAAAAATTATTTTCTCAAGGTACACGTACACAATGAAATAACTTAACCTTTTAGCTCGTTCCTAGGTCTCAGCTACCTAGTTTGTCACATCACTTCACTTTACTCCTAAACAGTTTGGTTTGGGGTTTTTTATTAACTATTTAATTCCCTCCAAAACAAAACAGGCTTGGTTTTGGTGATAGTTTATCCCATTAGTAATTCCCAAAAGACAGATTAGGCAATACTGAGCCAGTCTTGGCTTTGTCTGCCACATACAGTTCCAAAACTCTTCCTCAAACACTGCCTTACACCCTCCAGCCAAGCCTCAGGGTATGAAATGCACCCGCAGTTTCGTGTTACAAACACACCATCATGGCAACCTGCAACACAGTTTTCACATAATTTCAAACTCTTTGAAACAGATGAAACAAGCAATCAAAAAAGTTTTTGGTTCACAGGGGTGACACATGGGGATAGGGGTCACCTGTTACCAAGTGCGTTGTGGAAGGAGGCAAGCTGCTTCGAAAGAGTCTACCTGTGAGCAGTATGAAAGTGAACCTCTTGTACCACTTGATCTGAATAAATGTGTTGATTGAGTACTCAGGAGCAGACATTGATACTGTTAGGAGTATAGATACCACTAGTCTAAGTCACTGACTCTGGCTTCTGTTATCCTCAGTGGACTGTAAGCTGACCAGTCTAGACTCAAACAATTAACCTGTAAATGCTTAAGATGGAAGAGATCAATCTTAGTGTCAGTGTAAAGCATGACAATATCAGGAGTATGCACCTCAATGAGCATGCAATAAACTTTGGGAACTAAAAAACACATTTAAGATTAGGAGAATTATATCATTAGTAAAAAGTTTTAAAATGACTTAAAAGTAACAGGTGGGGAATAAGAGATGCAGAATTGCTGGCTTGGGGACTGTTCTTGCAACAAGCTGTTGATTTTCATTCTTTAAACCCAGAAGCTTTATTTAATTTAGCAGTTCATTCAGTTCTGGTCTCCAGTGTCTTTCTTCATCTACTTAAAGGCATGTTCCTACAAACATTACATTTTAAATAAGTGTTTTCAAACCACTGTGCTGGTCCAGCTCACACAGACAGAGGCTAGGGAAGGTGTTCTGTCAGTCACTGTGCTTCATTTTTCAGACTGACAGAGAACTACTAGGGAACTGGGATGTGTGTCTATACTGTGGATAGACAGATGTAACACACTAATGCAGAGACATTGCCATGAAAAAAAAATCTGCTTTGGCCCAAAAGATCCGATCTAAAACAAGACACCAGGAACTGAAGCAATCTTACTAAGTGATCCTAACACAACCACCAAACTGGGAAATTACAGTCATTGTTTGTATAGCTACCCCATAGATGCACACCTGCCTGCCAAAGGATTGCAATTTGAATGCTTTTACTCTCACAAGGCCAGTTGTGGTTACTTCTCGTGTTGGGACCCTGGAGCACGGGTTGGAACAGCACAAGTGAATCAGGCCTGTAAAATGCAGGCTTCAGCCCTTTACCATCTGACTGTAGACCATTGACGTCTCTCCTACTGTTTTTAAACAGAGAACACTCCCATACAGAAGAAATCCAGGTAAAGCAATCCTAACTTAGAAGTTGATATTAAAATGAATATATGATAGCCTCAGAATAGTACTGTGGTGATACACCCAACCCTGTTACAGCTTTGCTTTTTTCCCATTCTTGTAACGATTCACACACCTGTAGCTTTCCACTACGATGTGAGAAAACTTTCAGGTTCAAAGATATCTTAAAACACACAACAGCTGATATTTACCATTGCAAGTGTAGCAAAGTGATGCCCTTTAGCACCACACAACATGAAATTTAAATAATGATGATCATAAGAATGCTTAGAACAAGGAAACACAAAGGAAGGGAGTTCAACTGCTGGCTGTAATTCGCAATTGCTCAAGCCTTTATAGAATTTTACTTCTTCATTTTAATTTGCATTTCTACCACAACAATAGGTATTTATCTCAGGATAACCTCAGGAAATTATTTAAAGATTCAGTTCATCTGTATACTCAAAATAACCAGTATCCTCAGTATATGCTACTTGATAACCGTGAAACTTGAACAGTAGCTGAAGTCCATGTATTGTTCTAGGAGAAATATTACTTCTCTGATTCTACTGTGTTCTTAGCTCATCTAATCTCTTCCTCTGGGTGCCCAAAAGCCCCTGACCTTTTCTTTTTCTCTCCAGAGCCTGTAATGATTTATTTTCTAAAATATCTGGGACTTGAACACATAAAATTTAGAAAATTCCAGTCATAATGGGTGTGATGAGTCTGTTATCCCTCCAAACAGACAAAATGTCCATGCAAAAATCAGGTAATCTAACGATGACACAAGATGGGCAACAAGCCCATCCTCATTTTCACAGTTATGAGGCCCAGTGCCTTTCTCCATGTTTTGCATTGCAGCACACGAGGCACACAGATTAATGACGCAACCATAAAGCATGCTGTGATCGTTGCTGAAACATATTTTTGTTTCTTTTGCTTACTGTTTTCCACCAATGCATTCTTGATGTCTGAGATTCAATGCAAGTATTTATTCAGCTTCATTTAATTTCTTATTATGTCCTACTCTTTTGTCAATAGTGCATTTGGAAAGCATATTTTCAGTGCTCTACACAATAAGGTTCTTATTGCTGATGTCTTGACAGAGATTGGGATATTGATGCCAAATTGTGGGTATCGATCTAAATTTGTTTCTTGCCCATACCAAGTCAAAGAGCCAGTATGCAGGTTGTTGCTACTAGTGCTGTACTGTTCTGGGTCAGAATGAGGCTGTTTGCTATTGAACCACAGATCCAATGATCTAGAGTTTATCACAGATTTTTTTAAAATATATATTCATTATTTGCTCTCAAAGAACAACTCAGATTTTTCCTCTGGTTTCATGAAGAGACAGTAGCTTATCAAGAACTTAGGAGAAGATGGGAACATGAGGAATTCAACAAAGGGATCTGTGAGGATATGAACTTTTAATTGCTCTCTGCTTCTAGATATGCAAAGAACTGAGAATCCACAGCAAGTCATGGCAGCGAGAGTTGAAGGAGCCTACGTGTACCACCTTCAATAAGGAGCAACCAAAGTTAATGTGACGCAATGCACAACTCTAATTGTGCAAGTAAAGGACACATAATAAGTGTCGCAAGTGTCTACAACAACTCATCAAGCCCCATCTGAACTATTTACATGAGATCTAGGGTGTTTTTTTCAGAAACTGGTACAGGAAACAACACAGTCAGGCCACGATAACCATAAAGAAGAAAAAAAAAAGAGTTTTAAAGAGGTTACTTAGAGCCAGAAAGCCTATTTCATACAATCTACTGGATCATACAATCTACCTGAACAAACTTTCAAGCCAACCCTAGAGCAGAAAGTTGCACCTCTCTTGGTAATGAAAGAGTTCAAAGAAATTTACACAAAGCTGAAGAAAGCTGACAGAGAGATACAAGTGGATTTTCCAGCAAGCAGCAAAACAAAACAAACATAGGCAGTGCATGAAGAAAAGCAGAGGATTATGGAGAGGCAAGTATCAGTAGATAGGAATCTAGCAAGAGAAAAGAAACTTAAGTATTGATAGTGTTGACACATTAAAATCAACTTACAGGAAAAAGAGCAAGTGTTAAAAAGCTACACATTCTACTAAAAACAGCATGACTGAGATTAGAAATGTTTCTTTCAATCAAAGGCTAAGGCAGCTGTAGGCCAGTGATGGAAGCAGTATGCTCTAAATGCCAAGTATTAAATATCAAAATATTAGTGAGCAGGGTGGGAGTAGACTTTGCTTAGGAAAAACTAGAAGAACAGACTGAAAGTTTCAAAAGTCACAAACCTGTAGAATCAGAAAGCAACAACTACCAAAACTAGCTGGATAACATCTAATGTACTTCTATTTAGTAAATTATGCAATAACTACTATTCACTAAGACACATGGACAGTAATTTATTATGATCCCAAATTCCAGGAAAATTTTTTTCTATAAAACCATCACTCCACCTGCCTAGTTAGTAATTGGAAAGAAATGTCATTACACAACTTCCTGAACAAGCTACCATGTCTGGAGGAAATATTAGTAGCAGAAAAAAATTAAAAGTTTTCATGAGCAGGCAATGTGCAACACAACAGATTTTCAGTCTAGAAAGACATTTTATGTTGCTTCTTTTTTACCTTTTGAGGTATCCTGTTTGCTTTTTGGGGGTGGTGGTACATACATTATGACCTGTTTGAGACAAAGAAAACTAGCTATAAATTCCTACGATATAGACATGTACTCCGGTTTACAGTCATGGTGACAAATAAGCAAATTTAGGCAGCAAATTATCTTATTCTAAAGTAACATTTAAAGAGTTTACATACACAATGAGGAACATAGCATAGTTTCTTTCCTTTCATAAAGACTAACGGGTACCCAAGTCAGATATAACACATTTAGATCTTAAATACCTAAATTAGAAAGATAAAACCCACTCAAGTCCCTGGTTTGTGGGGGTTTTCAGCACTAACAGTGCAGTTCCGATGTTTTCATAGGGCTGCTAGGCCTCCTGCAATACATCTAAATGAGCAGAATTGAACAGGCAAACAAAATCAATGGTAAGGTCAAAGCAACGAGCTAGGAAAGCATTGTTTGCCACAGACTTTTGAAAGGCTGGATGGGAGGAACAGGCAGTAGTTGAGGCACGAAAAGAAAAAAAAGCATGGATTCATCTTTTCTATGTCTTTTTACCTCTGGGTGAGACCCTTGCAATAATCATTACCGAAATTTGTCTTTTATTCTGCCAGTTTGAACTTATCAAACAGTACAACGGCAATTCTCCGTAATTTTCACTTGTGCTCTGAGAAAAACAGCCGTCATGGTTTTACATGAGATCGGCTCTTTCCTGGCACAGAAGTCCTTCTGAACCACACTGAGATAGTACGTTCTTCCTGATGCTCCATTGCAGTGTCTGGTAGGATTAAACTCCCTGACTCTCGTAGTGCTTAGTCTCAAACAGGTGAGAAGCTGGCACAGGTGGCTTTCTGCACCACTGGCAGGCAACTTAATGTTCTTGGGTTTCAAGTGTGGGTTTTTTTCCAAAGGAGCATTTTGGGAATGTCTGCATTATTTTTGGACAGCACATTGCTAAGGATTTTTCAGCATCCATTGAGTTACCTGTATTTTGTTCACCCAGTTGCATGTGTTTGCATAATATTTCTATATGTTGACATATTAATAATAGAATCTATAGTATTCTGCATGAAGCCTATTTTCTCCTGGTAGAAACAGACATTTCAGACTATTATAAAAATGCCAGAATAATACTAGGAATAAGACTCACTGCAATATATTTGATCCAGTGGAGATTTATATATGAATTCCTGTACCACTGCTTCAGCATACCATCTTTCAAAAAGGGAGATATTAAATCGAGTATTCTGGATATTTTTAGGGACTGGTGTTGCGGAAGAGAGAATCTCACAGGGAGTTTTGTTAACATTTTTCTTCATCTCCATTAAACTCTGTTGTGATGGTTAATGAATTGGCTCTAATGCAAATGTCTATAACAGATTGCTGAATGTGTGCTACCAACCATTGTGACCCACACTGTATCATATCACCCCAAGTATTTCTTCGTCTCAAAAGTGCTATAGGTTACAACAAAATACAATCCCTCTTTAAAAGGTCAGTGCAGTGGAAAGTCACTGGAGTCAGACTGGAATAACTGCACAAGCCAACCTGATTGAACTTGTTTTGCCTGAATGCTAATCAAACCTGTATCTTCATATAAACTTTTGTGCTTGTTTAGCCTTGTTTTAAAAACAATACCTTCTAGCAGTTGGGATGAAATCCAATTTTACACAATTTAAGGATGAACTATATAAATATTACTTATCATGAAGATGAAAAGTAGAATTACACTTCTAACAGTGAACATATTTATTCCAAAATATTGCTCAATAACATAACCACAACAGTAATCATTTTAATTAAAAATACCTTCTAATCTCTTTGTGTTTTGGAATAAGTAAAGAAAATCTCTGCCACAAACATACATGGATACACAGAATAACAACCATCTTTAGGAAGAAGACAATAATGCTGTTATTGCTGGTTATTCATCAGCTTTAAGATGTAAAAACACCAAATTTCTGGATTGGAAAAAAGGAGTAAAGTTTTATTTCTAATGACTTTTGGATAATTGCAGTATCTAAAGACTATTAAAAATATGTATTTAGATTAACAACCTCCACTTCAACTAACCAGCTTGGATTATGGCTCAGGGCCTGTCAACAAATCAGTCTGAGTGTGTCAGGCTAGGGACACTTGGAATATTTCCTCACCTTAAAAACCCCTTACTATTAAAGCAAGGTGATCTTTAAATCTGAGACTAAATGTGTTTTCATTGCATTTGGAAGGTTCAGACATTAAGGATGCAGTTTACGATACATCTGGGCTATAACCTACCTGTAACCACGTCTGTTTTACCAATATGATGGAATCCAGATTATGTCTCCTTATTCACACTGAGTGGTGAGACATTCAGAACTGAAAGAGTGAAAATCACCTCTCTCCAATAAACTCCCTATAAATTAGAACTTAGTTGTTGAAACACTGCAGAGTGTGTCAGAGGGAAGGCCAAGCATTGGGTAGCTGAAATAGGAAAGAAAAGTAACCTTTAAGTGTCTTGTCTTTAATGTTAATAATATCGAATTTAGTGAGTCCTTCCCAATGTTTTACTTGCAGAGTAAATATTTTCTCTTTCAGTTATTGAACTTCTGGTGTGCTATCAGCTAACAGCACCTTCAATTTCTTTAACTAATGAATAAAGATCACCAGAAAAGTGATGAACTACTACAAAGTTTTAAAGGAGGGTGAGAAGAATGAGTTTTTACATGTAGTTTAGAGGTTATCTTCTGGGTTTCTTGAAAATAACTAATGTGGGTTTGATTCTGGTAGATGTACGCACATACAGTAATTATATGTCTAAGATTATGTATGATTTTACTGGCACAGTGTGGTAAAATTCAACTGACCTGGTTGGAGAATATTTGGGGACTGGTACTACACATAAAAGGAAAATATTCGGGAGAATTTATTTTTGTTTTCATCTTTGTTATGCTAATAATGATTAACAACAAGTCAGAGAGAAATGTTAAATGTTACTGAATTTATCATTGATCTGTCATCTGCAGTTTCAGCAGCACTCAGTTGTGTGTTTTCCTTCCTGGTAAGGATCTAACGATCAGTGCATTTGTTAACTCTAACCACAATAGAATTTCTCAAAGATTTGTCTACCCTAACTTGGTCTAATAGTAGCTTACGCTCTAGTGGCCTAGCTATTGCCTTACAGTCTCCTTGTGGAAGCAGAAAGAATAATTTGGAAAGAAATTGGAAGGAAATAATCACATGCTAAGGGTGATATAGAGTGTTGTTGGTTTAGCTGCAAATGAAAGAAATTACCAGTGAGATTACTAAATTTCAAATTTTTGTTGTATTTTTGGTAGGGATGTATGAAAGACAGATGTCATTATAATTTGCCTTTAAATTCATGGCTATTCTGGCATTTTATCTTAAGCACCGTTGCCTCTTTTGACATTGCAGAGTAGTTATCTTCTAGCACTCCCAATATTTAGGTATCTGGTCTGGTGTACTACAAAGGAACTGCTGATCTTCTGGTCCCTGCAAACCAATGTCTTAGCACTGTTTTCTCTGAAATCTTGTCAAAAGCTGCAAAGGGAAACATTGCCTCACTTAAACTGCTGGAGTTCTGTAAAGGACTCCTAAAACTGGGAGTCTTCAAGTCTGTGTGTATTTGAACACATCTCTGACCCCATCCTCCTGACACCCACCCTTAAGATATTTATAAGCATTTAGAAGATCCCCTCTCAGCCTTCTCTTCTTCAGGCTAAACAAGCCCAGCTCCCTCAGCTTTTCCTCATACGAGAGATGCTCCAGTCCCCTCATCATCCTCGTAGCCCTCCGCTGGACTCCTCATCTTTCCTGAAGTGGGGAGCCCAGAACTGGACAGAGTACTTCAGAAGCAGCCTCACTAGGGCAGAGTAGAGGGGGAGAAGAACCTCCCTCGACCTACTGGCCACACTCCTCTTCTTGCGCCCCAGGATCCCAACGGACTTCTTGGCAACCAAGGCACACTGCTGGCTCATGCTTAACTTGTCCACCAACAGTACCAGGTCTCTCTTTACAGAGCTGTTTTCCAGCAGGTCAGCCCTGAGTCTGTACTAGTGCATAGGGTTGTTCCTCCCCAGGTGCAGGACCCTGCACTTGCCCTTGTTGAACTTCATCAGGTTCCTCTCTGCCCAACTTTCCAGCCTGTCCAGGTCTTGCTGAATGGCAACACAGCTTTCTGGTGTATCCACCACTCCTCCCAGTTTTGTATCATCAGCAAACTTGCTGAGAGTACATTCTAACTCTTCATCCAGCTCGTTGATGAAGAAGTTGAACAAGACTGGGCCCAGTACTGACCCCTGAGGGACACCACTAGTTACCAGCCTCCCACTAGACTCTGCACCACTGATGACAACCCTCTGAGCTCTGCCATTCAGTCAGTTCTCAATCCACTTCACTGACCACTCATCCAACCCACACTTCCTGAGCTTCCATAGGAGGATGTTATGGGAGACAGTGACAAAAGCCTAGCTTGCTTTTGTCAAAAGCAAAAGCATATGCTTTCCGTTCTAGAAGTGGCATGGCACAAAATCTGCTACTTATTCCCAGTGATTGCATTCATTTTCCCGCCATTTACCAAAATTGTTTGTTGGGGGGCTTTTCCTGCTGAGGTCACTTGTTGCTATTTTGGACTTCCTTGAGCAGAGCAGGCATTTATTTTAAAAGTACAGATAAGGTCCTTGGTTAATATCTGTTTCTTCACAAAGGTTATGTACATTTACAGAAATGGAAGTTTTGCCAGATGGCTGCAGTAGTAAAAAAATATCTAGGAAAAAAAAGGAGGAAATTAGCATACTGAAGTCCAAGAAATGAGAGTCTGCAACTGAACATAACAAAAGGCTAACTACATGACGTACTTTTATCAAAATACATATGAATCTAAACATTAGCGTTTTTTGTCTTTTGATGGATTGATGGCATATTGCTGAAACTTGGTATACATTTTGTATGGCATAATGATACTTAAAAAATACAGCTTTTTAGTATGAAATAGCCTGTACAAAGTCTACAGATTCAGGATTGTACTTTTTAAAATGTCGTTTTGAAGTCTTCTATTAACTTTCTTGAATCATTTCTAGGAAATGCAAAGAGCTAGGTGAACTCTTAGGACAGAAACATTACTGATGTTACTCAGGGAAACATTACTGACAGAATTCAAAAAGAAAGTCAAGTGAAATCTTGTAAGGCTCACATTTTAAAGATAGGAAAAATATGTTGGCATTTGACTGAGACTAAACTTTAGCTCAAAGGTAGAAGTAAATAAAATTCTTGACCATTTTTTTTGATTAATGATAATGCTCATTGTTAAGCAGAAATAGTCCACAGACCTTACAGCAACTTTTCAGAATTTAACCAATGAGTCTTTAAGAGTACTATGCTGCACATATGTACTCCAATGCGTTCAGTTAAAGCAGTGATTTGCAGTAAGGTGTTTTATCCATTATTCTAAGTTGGTTAAAACAGCAGAAGGAAGAAATTACGTAAATAACAGAATAAGAATTATATAAAGTTCAATTGTTATGCAACTGCAGACTGTACTGCAGTACACATGTATAAAGGGACAGTTGGTATTGAGAGTGCAATTTGATCTTCAGCATTTTACTGCTAAAGTATTAACCATGCAGTATCTAAGGTCTCTGTTTTTCTGCTCTTCCTCAGGCTGACAAGCTAGTTACTCTGTAAGTAACATTTCTGATCTCTAGGACAGTTCAAGAAGTCAAATAAATTGTTTTCACTCTTATAACCTAGATTTTCAGAAACATATTATCTTGAGATAATTCAAATACTCATATTTTCCCCGTAAAATCAGAAACAAGGGCATGCACAAATCAGAGACCTTTAGCAGCAGAGAGGGTGGCTGTAGAGTACCAGGGCCTGGAGACTTTTAGGAGCAAATGGGAATATAGTAGTCTTCAGTATCAAGAAGCATGAGCAAAACTGACTGTGTAATACATGACGTTGCTTGTGTCATATTTGAGGAGGTAGGTACTAAGAAAAAGTTGGGACTGTTCTTGTTTGGTACTTCTAAAGTATAGTCTCATTTGACAGAAATGCAACAGCTTTTCTATTCAGTGCTTCAACTTTATCAACATGAGCCTGACAAATATCCGATTAAGCAACATGCAATTACTAAGGCTTATCCACTTCCATAAACTTGCTTTCTTTGTGACTTTGGATGGACTAGATGTCAGGTTGAAATCCTTTTAATCGGAAATATAACAGCAGCGGTCTGTTGCAGTATAAGATAGAATAGACACTTTTTTGAATTTGAATGAATGTTTGCTTCACTCATGAATTGACAGTGTTCCTGTATCATCACTACAGAGAAAAATCTACTCTATGTTCTGGCGTACAAATTTTCTGAAACAAAACTGCTTCTTGATGCTAATGACAATACAGTTCCCAAAAGAACTCAAATGTAATATGAGCATAGCTCTTAAACAGTACCCAGAAGTTAACTTTGTGTTGTAAGCTAACTTTTGGGGGCATTCTGAATTCAGTGCCCGTATTGGTAGCCTCATGCATGAACATATTAAACTAGGATATCATTTCTCAGCATATACATTATCATATATTTGTTAATTTGTTTACAAAAAATCTATTAATTTTTTATTCCTAGCAATGAGATGTAAATACGATGCTGCAACATAGATTCCTTTTAATTTGTCAAATAACTTTAACAGATCTTGTGTGCCTCTTGTCTGGTATATTTCTCAAATACCATGAAGACATTTTCTCCACAGAATGTCACACACCTTGACACACATACCCCTGTGATCATGAAAAATAATTAGTAGTTAGTGAAAACAACTGCCTTATTAAAGGAAAAAGAAACTTCTATAAAAGGAGTCTGGAGGTTGCAGCAGGACTTAAATGTCTGCTGAGCCAACCACAAAGTCTCATGCTGGTTGTATCATATAATTTTGTGAGTTACAGGTAAAAGTATGTTTTAATAAGTGTAGTGGAGGTGATTCTAATGCACCTCTCTTCA